>NW_011367635.1:5487-17122 GCF_000735185.1 Notothenia coriiceps | reverse complement strand
CCTTGATCACTTTTATTTGAAGGAAACCAACATCACGGAGGTTTTTCAGGGAACTTTTCAAACTCTGTGGGGACAAATGGAGATGAATGAAAACTAGAAAACACTAGTTTGTGCACAGTCCTCTAACTTTGGATTGATCACACAATACATGAGTCAGGCTCTGCTTTATCTCAAAATGTTAGGAATTTTGGAAAATGTATCTTGGAAACAAAAACCAAAATGTTTAGTGTAGTAAAACAAATTATATAAAAATAATAACAATGATTGTCAAATTTAAAGACATATTACATGTACAAAAAAATGTATTCTGACTATAAATGTCTATTTAATAACTATGTTTTTTGCATATAAGAATAACCATAAAACCACAGTATCAGTATATACAGATATTACCCACTTCAGTGCTAAATGGACAAGGAATTATGATGAATGTTGTAAGGGCGTTAAAATGTTTTTTGGAAGCTGTGGCATTCATGACTTTAGGGACAATCACAAAAAAAAATCAGTGATTTTGCAAGCTTCAGTCTGTTGTTGGAAAATACTGCCATCTCTTGGCCCTTTTAACACAGAAAGTACCGCAAGAATCCTTGGAACAGTTTAGACTTAAATAACCCCGACCTGACTCGGATTTGAACCTGATTATTACATCTAAACATGTTGAATTGCAGATTCCTGGGGCTGACTGAATGCAATATCTTCCACAATGCCTGTATGTCGTAAAAATGCTCAACGACAGACTGTGTAACCTTTTCCCAACTTATTTCCCCGTACATAAATACAAGACTAGTAAAAAGCATCTTAAACCAGCAGTGTTGGAAAGATAGTGATAATACAACTATAACAATGTCTTCACCTGTGTCTATTTAAAAAAAGAGATGTATGCAGCTGTTAGAGTTTATTATAAAATACCTATTTTTAACCAATGTTTAGTCTAACGAAAAGTACTGTTTCAGAACATTTCGGTTAGGTTAGATTAGTTTGATGATATTTGGTTAGCCTAAGGTGATTTTTAGTTTGTAACGTTTTGGTGTTAGGCATAAAGTCTCTCCAATTCTAGAAGTTAGTTTTATATATATATATACTATATATATATATATATATATATATATAGTAAATACTTTCTGTGAAGTTTTTGGGACTCTATTTTCTTAAACTTTGGATAGTTTATCAGGAAGTCCCCTTATAAATGTATTAAAACATGACTTTCATATTTAGAAAATAGATTCAAGGTGTCAGATATGCAGACACAGGTACTGACGTAGTTGTCCAGCTGGTTCTCTTGTTCGTGGGGTTCATCGAGAGGCGCAGCACACAGGTCAGAGATGGAGACGCCGCTGCATGTGTTCAGTGTGAGCAGGAAAACTAAGCGCCCCTTGCCCTGGTCCAGTGTGTGTGTTAACAGCTGTCTCTGATCAAAGGGTACCCTGGACAGGTCAACTTCACATCTGTAAACACAAACATATATACAAATGAAGTTGCAGGTATGCAGTCAAGCGTGGTCACATGCATGCAAAATAGTGTGTAAACACATACAGGCATAAGAACCAACACATTTCATTTTGAAAAGATCCCTGTAAAACCTGTGCTTAAATCATTACGCCTGCCGACATCGTTCCCATTGTTCATTGAAACGACGTAGGGCTTCATAGTAAAGCTGCTTATTGGGGCCATTGTAGAAAAATCATTTATACAAATACTGAAAAGAACGTTCAATAAATAAAGCACTTTTGAAGAATAAAGCATGTACACATGTCACAGTAAAGGCACACAATACAAATATGAACCTACAATGAGCATAATATGGCCCCTTCAAAAACCAGAAGGACACACACACACACACACACACACACACACACACACACACACACACACACACACACACACACACACACACACACACACACACACACACACACACACTAAATGTTGTTATTATTATTTTTGTTTACTTTTATTTTTATTTTGGCAGTCTAATGGATAGTGAGGTGGGCTGATGATTGGAAGGTTGCGAGTTCAAATCCCGCCAGGAACACCACTACTAGTGTGCCCTTGAGTAAGGCACGTAGCCCTCAGCTACTCCAGGCAGAATGTCCCTGTAATTGGTCATTGTAAGTCGCTCTGGAATAAGGCGTCTGCTAAATGCCTAAATTTAAATGATATTTTTGGGAGAATAAACCCCACAGATCCTCAACTCCGGTGTGTCACTCATTAACAACGCAACACAGAGCAACAAGAACGTTGTCTACAGTAGCCATGAACTCGCATGTATTTTCTTATTTGAGGGGGGGGTGGATGCGTGGAGGTTAAGGGGCCTTTGGCTTTTCTTGCCGGGGGGGGGGTGCGGTGCCCCCACAAATAGAATCACATTCTGTGGGAAACACTGAAATCAGTAGATTATCTTTTTTCAGAATAGGTCAAATTCATGGCAATTTGTCTTTATAGCCTAAGTGCCTAAGATGATATGGTGATTCTGGCAGAGTATTCCATAATTGCTTAATTCAAATGCAAAGTATAATTTGATGAGGTCATTGTCTGCAGGCATAACACACTGGCAGCTTCTGAATGCAGACTCACGCTCCCAAACAGTCCTCGCTCCTCCGTCCTTCTTTAGACCAGAGCTCCACCTCCAGGGCGTCCGGACTGTCCACAAACTGGTTCAGAGTGAACCTCTCTCTCCACTGCGGGTTGGACACTCTGCAGTGATTCTGAATAAAAGAAAGAGTTCAGAACAAGAAACATAAAACATATATTTGTTTTAATTCACATGTAGTAAAACCCTGCGAGTAGCCATTCAAACTCAAATCAGAAATCATTGATTTCCTAATTTCCCTTTTATGATATGATTTCAAGTGCTGTCAAAGTAAATGTTATATTTTTCACTTAGAAAAAGCCTGTAGTTATAGAGGTTCATCAGTTTTACCAGATTTTTTTATTGAATGGCGTGTGAATGTTTAAGCTTTGAATCATCTTCAGAAAGCAGCATCAGATTTCCATGGCACATGAAAGCACACGGTAATTACTGTCACTCCGAAAGAAAAGAGCGGAGTGGTGCTGCTCATTAGCATGGAGCTTTGATGTGTAAAGGATGATGTTGCAGAATAGCCAGACAATAATCAGCTCAGACATCATCCAGCTGACAGGGTGAGCACTGATTAAAGCTTCTGATGTCACTAGCAGAAGTCCATTTCATTTGATTCCAGTGCTCAATAATATACATCATCTCTGTGACACTCTGCTAACCGTATTCGTAGTACAAAAAGTGAATGCTTAATTTATACATTAGTATAAACTCTGTTGCATAAAATAGTCAACATTATAATGTAATACACCTTGGTAAATACACCATAATACAAATAAATAAAAAAATGTTTAGGGTTTAATGACAATAACCACTTCGCAATTTTCTACCAAATATATTACTATACTAGAGAATGCAATTCCTGAAGAAATTGCTAGTGGGAATGCTTTATGCTGAAAAGCTGACGCTAAACTGCTATGCTGAAATGTAATGTCGAGTGATCTGTCGCCATTGCAACGGCATTTGATGACACCCCATAATACGCTTAGATGCGTTGATGGCTGCATCGTTACCAAACCTGTGAAGTTTTGGGCCGTTTGGAGCATTTTCACTGAAACAAGAAAACCGTGTTTCATGGCGAGCATTGTGTTGCCATGGCAATGGCATTTGAAGAAACCCCATAATTGACGTAGAGCTGTTGAGGGCTGGACCGGTGATATACAAGCGAAGTTTGGGGGACGATCGGACCGTGTCCATTGGACTTACAGCGACATTGTGCTTAATGGCGAGTGGTCTGTCGCCATGGCAACGGCATTTGATGACACCCCATAATACGCTTAGATGNGTATTTACCAACAAAGTGGAGAAAACCGAGAAACAAAAATCACCACAGTTTCAAAACTTACTCATAGGTGTTATGGCAAGAGTTGAAATTCAGAACAATAGTGAAGAAGCTACTCGATCTTGTAAATTGAGATAAAAGTAAGACAGTATCAGAGTGTTACATCTGTTACAATAAAAGTCCTGCATTCAAAAATGTTCCTCAAGTGAAAGTAGAAAAGTTTACTAATCATCAAAATATAGTTAAAGTACCAAAAGTAAAAGTAGTCATTGTGCAGATTGGTCAATTTCAGAATAATATATATGATATGTTTTGTAATGATTGATCATTAAATTGTTATCAAAGGTAAAGGTGCAGCTCATTTTACAAATTAGATCAAAGTCAAGTAAAGTACAAATATCTCAAAATTGTACCTAAGTACAGTACTTGAATAAGTGTACTTAGTAACTTCCCACATCTGAAATCAGATATGACTTCAAGTCATGTGATCATTTCTTAGTATTTGATCCTTCCACTTGGCCTCAGGAAATGCAAGGACTTCACAGTTTTGGCAACAAGTTTTGGAGAAAGCAAATTGGAGGCTTAAAAAGAGACTGAGAGGGAGCAGAATTGATCAGTCTAGATCAAATATGAACACAAAGGACACACATGCACAAAGACATGCACTTTTACAGAGAGGTGTCAGAGTAAAGATGCTCCCAAGTTTAAGGCGGCATGGAGCATTTGGTGGTTTAGTGCCCTGCCCAAGGACACCTCGGCAGCGCCCAGGAGGTGAACTGGCATCGCTCCAGCTGCCAGTTCACTAACATGGGACTTGAACTGGCGACCCTCCTGTTCCTGAGCCAAGTCTCTACAGACTGAGCTAGTGCCGCCAAAGGGAGAAGGAGCAGAGGAAAGGGAGTGTGAGGAGAAGAAAAGAGAGGAGGGGGATTTGAGAGAAAAGAGAGGGTTTAAGAGGACAATAGACGAGGACGAGGGGGGTGGAGGAGATGAGAAGTACCTTGCTTTTGAATCTCTGCTCTCCCAGTCTGAAGCGGACAAAGAGCTGACCCCCCTGGGAGTCCAGCGGCATCTCCTGGCCCTCCACCAGAGTCACGGACAGCACAGAGGTCCACAGCTGACTCTTCCTCAGAGACTCGGACAGCCGGAGGTTCTGAGCAGAGCTCCCCGACTGCAGCGGCAGGTCCAGAGAGAGGAGAGGTTAGATTACAGAACCAATGACCTTAAGGATATCTAATGGGGCTGCACAATTCAGAGAAACATAACTAATAGTGATTACTTTTGACTGATATTGCAGTTTCAACTTGATTTACGATATTAGAGGGAATCTCATTTTATTATCATAATAAATTAAAATGATTTTAAAATGATTCAAGTTCATATTTGTATGTAGTGCCTCTACTGTGACATGTCTCCATGCTTTAATGTTCAGAAAGCTCTTTATTTTCCTCGTGCTGCAGCACCCTTTCACCCTCTGTCTGAAAGGAGAGCGTGAGCCAATAGAAGCACGAGTGTTACACAATGAGGTCACTAGGTTAGTATATAAAATAATAATAATAATAAATGTGGCCCCTTTAAGACCATCTGCACTAAACAAGGATGTATTTGATTTCGTGTGAAACCTGTTTTTCTGCAGCACTACAATGAATAATCCGGATATTTTTGAAATATTTAGCTTTTAACAAATATTGCTTATACACTGTATACTTAAATCAAACCAAATCCAATTAATCTCCTTATTTACCATCCTCTTATCTTTTATAACGATGCATGTATCAAGCAGAGCCGGGGAAAAGAAGGAACACAAACCAGTCCAATACATAGAATAGATTCTACTTGGGAGAGCCGGTTGAATGAGATACTATTTTCTCTATTCTTCAGTGAAAGGAGGATTAAATTGTCCCTTCAGTTCACTGAGAGATTAGGCCAGGCCTGCAGTAGCGTCTCTCTTCCACATATAATAGGTAGCCATGTTCTTGGATAATTAGCCAAGCTTACATGAAGACAGCACTGTAGGGAGATCTATTTAACCAGATTCAAGTCATGCAGATCAGGCTGACAGTGACGGTTCTGCCACATGCAGAAAAATCACATTTCACATAGCGGACCACACTCAGTGCAGCCGGCGGAGTGCAATTAGCATGTGGAGTAGCAGGGGGACTGGAACCAGTCATGCAAATAACGGCAAGACAGCAACAATATGGCTGCAACTCAATCTAAGAGCATGCAGACATTAAAAGGGGAAGAACAAATGTTGTTAGAATCAATAGCCTTCATTTCTAAGATATTTAATCTATCCAAATCAATGAATAAAACCTTTTTTACTAAAAGAATAATTGAAGTATTGCAAGTGGTGTACACTTATCCTACACACAGAGTCAAAGTTGTGTCTACCATATTCCCAGTTTTATTTTTTAGTACATTACATTTTTTAAATTGGTAAATCCAATTGAGAAATCTAGTCTTAGCCCAACAATTGTAGTTTTGTAACGGCCACTTTTGTCATTTGTTGTAAATTAGAAAAAAAATAAATATATATATTAGCGCACAGTTGACTGGAGTAGATCCTGAAATGATCACCCCTAAGCATGCATTCTAAAATCTTTATTTAAAAAAAATAAAATGTTTTATCGAATGTTGAAATAACCAAAGATTCCCACCACGAGCAGACACGGTCTGGTTCCAGCCTCGGAACAGATTGATAGATGCATGCATTATAAAGAAAAGAGGGTACAACAAATAGCATGCTAAGCAAAAAGAAAGCATGCATTCAGCAGCTGCTCTGTGGTCAGAGCATATAATGGATGCGCTGGCAATATTCTTCATATTCTTTTGTTATTTAAAGAAGAACCATTAAAAAACCCAAACCAACAACGCTTCTCAGTACTTCCCTTCTCTCCCTGTGGCATTCCAATCCAAGCCTTTTGGTTTCTACTGAAAACGTGCATCTATTTTATAAAAAGTGTCACAAATGTATTGTTTTATTTCATTCAAGCAACACTAAGTATTTTTTCAAAGAGAAGAAATAAACAAAAGAAGTGACGCGGTTTTGGAACTTGTGTCTTAAAGGGCCCATAGGGAACGGTGACATGAAGAAGGTGTAAAAGTCATGTTGTACTTCCTTCTTCTACTTAATTAATTAATTTTTATATTAAGTAACAACGCTTGTAGGATGGTTTTTTTAAACGTTGTGCCAGACTGATTCTATGGACATTCTCCGGATATCATGAACAAAAGTTGACTCAACTGTCATTGTAAAAAATCTCTGCTTGCACTCCGTTTACAGGTTTTAGTACTTTTGCATGACGCCACTTTTTAGGAATGGATACCTTTTCGTACTTTAAAAAAGGCGAAATATTTTCGAATCAAGTGTTTGTGGCAGGAGGACGCTACTTGGCCATGTTCATGGTATTATTGTTTTTGGATGCCAATAGAAAACTATGGGACAGAGGACTGCGCAATATGTCAAGTTTTAAAAACAAGGTAAGTAGGATCAATTTAGTGTTGGTATTGGTCTTTGTAATTTTTTTTCTTTTCTTTTCTGGAAACTGACTTTAAATGACTAATTATTTAAGTATTGGTCAAGTTTCATTTGCTACAGAAGAAACACAGAACACGGTGATCTGCTTCCCTCTTGTGCAAAGACTCAGAGCAACTTTAAAAGCCTAACATTCAATTCCTAAAATTATCTTCTTGGTTCATATTTAGCAGACTGATTAAGAATGCAGATTTAAAAAAAAAAGTCTGTCTTGTGTGGTCCCTTCAGAGTGCCTTACCCTAACACTTCGTTTTCTCATTGGGTGCCACCGCTGGCGACAGGAGCATGCATGTTAGCAGCAAAACAAAATGACACTGTGGTTAGTCAGGCACAGACACAAACATGTGCAGTCTATACAATGCATGAGCAATGAATACAATGTACAGCAGGTGTCCCTTCAGTTGGAGAACATGCAGTACATACAGGGCCTCTTTTGCTGTCTCCGTCTCTGAGTGACAGACTCATGTCCACCAACACGAGGCCCATGTCCTCCTCCAGGCTGTTGGGGTCGTTCAAGGACAAGAGCAGCTCGTTGGCCCTGGAACACATCGACCAGAGGGAGCATCATGTTAAGATTTGTTGACATGATGTCAGAGAGAAGTTATTCTTGCTTCCTGGAGAGGCGGAGCTAAAAACATAAAAGGCTTGCCTCAAGTGGAGGCCCATCTCCTATTCTTTTTATTTGATAAGCAAGCTTCCTTTGCTTTAAATTGCATACATATCCATCATGTTGTTTTATCCTTAGTTGCTGTATTGTTCAATTTAGATTAGGTGTTTCTACATTCTTCTAACTGTTGATTTGATTTGCCCTTTTTTGCTAGATCAACCAGCGAACAATAGGACACAGATTTGGAACTTCTTATGTGCTCATTGTTAAATACATTGCATTGACTTTTAACTTTAAAACCAATCTTTTCTTACCCAAGGTAAACATAATCTTTTTTTTTGTTTTTATTTTAATATTTGCTTCTTTAAAATTGTTCTCATATCATGAGGCCAAAACAATGTAAACTGAGTGAAATGGTTAAAGCAGACAGAGACTTTATTAGGAAATCAAATATTGGCCGATGACTGCTTGTTGCAAACACATAATTATAAGCACATATATGTGAGCCAAGTTGCTATACAGAAAGGCAGAATATATGTTTAAAGGTAATCTTGGAAAGGTTTTTAAAGTAATTTTTTTCAAACAGTCAGATCTTTTAAGAATAAAAGGTATACTCAAACAGAAGACTTGTCAACATTGTTTGTTTATGTGTTAATTGCAAATAGTTAATTGTTGTACTGTTCGCCAACTTATTTTTAGCATATTTTCTTTTTAATTCTCAAGAAATCAGTATTCATTTATAAAAGAATACTTTACCCCCGAACTCTAAATGAAAGACTCACTTGTCCATCTCCAGTTCACTCAGGGTGACGGTAGCGGAGCCCATGAAGTCATCAGTAGTCAGATCACGGTCGTAAACCTGAGTCACATCAACGGCAAGCGAGTGTTCATACAGAGCAGATATGATAATAGTGATAAATAGCATTGTATATAACTTAACCACTATGTGAACAATGACAGTGCGTTACCTTGATGTACAGTTTCTGGTTCAGATCCTTCACAGGAATGGAGAAGCTCTCATTCCATTTGGGGTTCAGGTCTCTATAAACCACTTTGCTTTTGTATAATGTCTTCCCATCCAATTTGAACTTCACATAAGGGTCGCTGGTACCTGAAAACAAGAACAAATACAAGCCAAAGCAGGTGGATTAAACGCAGCTGTTCATTCAACTTTACAAATAGTATTTTATTAAAAGGTGCCACATTACGCTCATTTTCAGGTTCCATATTTGTATTTTGTGTCTCTACTGTGACACGTTTACATAGTCCAAAAAGGTGTGGTAGAGAAACTCCCTCTGGAGGGAACTTAGGGATGTTAGCCTTTGCAGACCATACACAAAGCTAACCATGTTTGGAAAGGTTTAGTTTTAATTCATAGGCCAATATACTCCAGAGTGCTGTATAAGGAACTTATTGTATTGTCGTTCTGCTGTATTTTAAAAGAAGTGCATTTTGTTATTGTGACTAAAATACACTGATGCAATGACCGTGCGTTTTATTTCACCCTTGTTTCTCAACTTCTACAATAACTGTACAGGTTTCCAGTGAAAGGGAGGAGCATGGTGTACTCTCTCATGAGTCTGAACAGAGGATGTGGTTTCTGTCCTCTTCAACCAGGGGCACCACAAGCTTCCTGACTCAGTAGCCAATCAAATCTACGCTTCCACTACAAAAAGTGACAGCAGCTGAAAACTGTGAGTTTGTCTCATGACTAGTGTGTCAGGTGAAGATAAGACAACATGTGAACAGGATTCAGAATGAATACATGTTTCATTATAAGATTTTAAGAAAAGTGTTTTACTTTTTTTAAACCTCGCTTTCACAAACCTCACTTTCATTGCTGCTCTTTCAAATCTTTTCTCCTTTGAGGTGTGACTTCTATCTGTTCTATCAGTCAACCAGCTGGGGGCAGCAGACCACCAATCCCACCATCAGATTCTGCTGATTGGCCAAGTATTTAATGCAGTTATTGTTTTGTTGTTTGATATTAATATCATAACGTTTTCAGTTGTAGTTTCCCTTTTTGGATTTATAAGATTTCCTTACATGTTCCTGTATTTTGACATACCTCCTTTCTCTCATTGTGTTCTCCTGCAAGTCATATTTTATTTCTCTAAAAGCTGTCATTAAGGGCTTAAGCACATTGATTTCCCCCCTCTTTATTCTTTCCTTTCATGTAAATGCACAGGATATAGAAATACAGCCAATAAAAGGATATCAAAGTTTGTAATGGGTAAGACATTTAACTACTATGCCGTATGTGTCTTTATACAGAGTTTGCAGAAAAAGTGTGTAAATATACATTTAAAAAAAATGTATAAATACATGTAGATATTTTATTTCTATTCTATATTATCATACATTTGTTTTAAAGTCTATAATATATATACATCCCTACTATTTAATATTACAACTTCTTATTTTCTTATTATAAATTGTATATATTATGCTCCCATGCAAATAAGCATTACATTACATTATGCCACAACTCATTGTTTGTCATCAGCAAACAACTGTCAGCATTCACTCGCACTGCTTGCATTGTTTCTAATCCATTCAAAGAGAATAATAAATGTTCTTCCTGCACTGCTCTTAAAAGGCTGCATAGTCTTAACAATCATGCAGGGGAAACCAAATCCTCCTTGGCCTTCATCCTCCTATCATTTTTCTGCATTATCTTTACCCACAGCCTGCTTGTGTAAATACAAAGCCACACGAGAGAGAAGATAATCCAGAGACATGCCCAGAGTGAAAGGCCTGCTTTAATGAGTGCAGGGTGTGGTTCAGACAGGTTCTAATGTGCCGTGTGGAATCCTGCCCCGGCTGTTATAAGACCTGCACAGAAAACCTGACACTCGGCTGTCTCGGTTGCCCCTGGAGTCAAAAACGTTGTGTTTGATCAAACAGACACAAGCGCTTACAAGCCAAGGCTAAACACACAGACTGAGGTCAGCACAGGCAGAAGCACACACGCAGGAGAGGACACAGGTCTTTTCTGCTAGGCTTAAAGGGGCCCTACGATGCTCATTTTCAGGTTCATATTAAAATGTTGTGCCTCTCCTGGGACATGTCTCCATGCTTTAATGTTCAAAAAGCTTTCTTTTTCTCATACTTTTCACCCTCTGTCTGAAACCAGAGCTCAGCCTGCTCTGATTGGTAAGCCGGCCATCTCCTTGCAAGAGTGTTACAAAGTGATGTCACTGGGTGTTTCTCAATGTCGAGTAAAGCTGCCCCAGAGCCACTATTTCAAGCATACTACGTCATCGAGTGCCGCCGTAGCACTGTTCCAATGCCCAGCATACTTGGAATTCTACCGAGCCCGGCGTACTTCGTTTAGAGAAATTTCGAGGATGCACATGTGTCGACTCCACAGTCTTAAAATCCCCACAATGCTTTGCGCAAGGACCAATTTCCCCAAATCTGTGGCGGAAAATGTAAGGCGGGGCCTCTCATATGAAGCACACCTGCTCGCCTGTTCCACTCTTTGTTTTCCGAATGCCAGGAAGTATTCTTGCCTCGCTTCTGAAGCAAGTGACACGGAAGACATGTGCTACCAAGCAAGCGTACTCGAGATTGAGAAACACCCAATATGTTACGGAAGTAAGCAAAGGAGTCCTATCGAGGCATTTT
>NW_011367635.1:0-5474 GCF_000735185.1 Notothenia coriiceps | reverse complement strand
GGGGCATGTGTGGGAGAGGACTTTAGCCTTTGCAGACCATTCACGATACCAATATAACACACCATCTTTTCTCTAAAAGTCTCTGAAAAGGGAAGTGCAATCAGTAAAGATGTGATGGAATATGTTACTTCAATGATCTCTGTGTCGTTACAGAAGTGATACAGGACACGGACAATGTTAAAATAAAAAAGGAGTAAAACAAAACTAGCAGTTGCAACTCGAGCGTGAGAACAGGTGAGACAATGAATAACAGTAGTAACACTTAGTCACTGGGACAGAGATGCACATGGTCGTGCTAAATGATGACATGAGTGACAAACTGCATAACCGTGTGTCAGAGGTAGCAGAAAGACACGAATGACCAATGAGAAGAAGAGTGTATACTACCTAGAAACACTTGATTAACTAGCAAGGATGACAACGTTCTCACCAAATACATTTGATAAGATGGAGGAGTTTGAGTGATTTATTGAAATAAATACAAAACCACTACTAAAGTTTCAATTTTCTATTGTGTGGCATTGTTTTATATACATAAAGAAGATACAAAAAAACTCAAGTGCACTGACACAGAAAATAAAACACTAACATACACACACCAAGTCCTATAAGAATACCCCCAAAAATACAAAAAGTAAAGGTAGGGTAGACATTGCCACAGAAGGGATATGCACCTACATATCGGAGATGCAGAATTATGCAATATTATCTCAAGTATAAGGGATTTTTAAGATGAATTGAAGGGAAAGCATGGTGTTTGTAAAAGGGAATGCCTGAATAAAGATTAGGATCTAAACATTCAAGTACAAGTGGTTTTAATCAGATGGAGCGTCCCACAGTTTCCTTACAGAAAACCTATTCTCAATGTGCCTTTGGACAGAAATATAATGTAGATTTGCTACTGCGTCAGAGTAGCTTCCTTGTTATGAGGATTTATTTTACCTGTAGATCCTGTTGATTTAGTGATGTGTGCATAACATCCACTCAGAACAGCTGCCACCTTCTGCAGACTGCAGTCCAAAGGAAGCTCTCAAGTTTCTCCCGTGTTTTAACATCATGTTTAAAAGTATTGTTTTGTTGGTTTATACCTAAAGCTATTCATCTAAAGACATCATTTAAGACTGAGACACTGGGGTGGACTTTTTACACTATATTAAAATGTGTTTTCTGGAAACTAACCAACAAAGACATTAGTTGAAAACCTAATCTCCCTTATACAAATGATTTATTTGTAAGACTATCTGTTTGACCTTATTTTGCACATGATATCAGATAACATGTTTGTGTTTATGTTGGCAGAGTAAAAGTAATATGATGATCTTCTTACCGCAGCGGTCCCTGATGACCAGGTTGCGTCCCTCCTTTAGGTTGATGGTGAGCAGGAAGGACCGGGTAGAATCCTTGATGCCCTCCGACACACTCTGAGACTCATTGCCCATTTCAGACTATATATATACACACACACACACACACACACACACACACACACACACACACACACACACACACACACACACACACACACACACAATGATTATTTATTCTACTTTAACACGTGGTACATCTGATTAAAGCTGGACTTGTTGAGCTAGTATACTAAAGTTTGAGGACAGAATTTAAAATAACACTTTTTTTAATACCCAGCTTTTCATTTATTAATTTCAACAACTAAAACAAATCATGTTTGATAGAGATCTTGAATACTTTGATCATTTTAAGAGGTTTTCCAACGATGTGAATTTTTCCAAAAAAAGGTTATTCCATTTAACTTTTTTTTCAAATCATATCCCAACTGCATGTCAATGCAATTTTTGTTTGAGTTTTTTTTTTCCCACTTTTCCTCTTTCCTTTCTTTTGTTTTTTTTACACAAACCAATCTTGATTACATTTGACATCTATCTATTTCCTTTTAGAAAATATGTAGAATGTAAAAAAAATGTTGGCAGACATTTGATGCTAGCTTTCGGTACTTGATACGTTTTAAGAGTGATACCCAGCCCAATGGGGAAATAAATAAAATGCAGTGCATTTCCTTATATGTTTTTATAAATAAAATTCCTACATTTGCATAAGGCGAGACACTAAGGGCAAACACATTGCTTTGTTTCAGACTAGAGGAAAGAAAACATCCAATATACACAATGAGGTGTTTGTTTTAATAACTATGTGTATCTGTTTTTGCATATTCAAACATAACATTTCATGAAACTTGTAATAGCAGAAATGATGGTCATAATGCAAATAATCAGCTTTCCTTTGGAATTTCCATGCTACTATATTTATGAGTTTGATATTGATTGAATCATATTGTAAGATTTTGAGAGATTATCATTTGTCTTATTATGTTCTTCGGCTACTAATTTGATGCCTACTGTCGGCAGACTGTTATGCTGCATAAGCACAAAAGGGACTATTCCTGTTTTGCGAAAAAAAAATGTATTTGTACATTTCATAATTTATTCTATACAATATCAAATTAACTCCACGTTCCCCTCCCTACAAAAACCGATCCAGTGAAACCCCCCCCAAAAAACGGTTGTTTATTCCCCCCCTTACATTATACCTAATGCTTTTCATTCTGACGTCACATGTTCGCCACATACTGGACTTTACATGTTGCATTACGTCTTTTACCTCTACTGTTGTGACTGTGTTTTTCTCATTGCTTTTGGTACAATCTAAAAAGCACACTCCAGTGAAGGCTTTATGCAGCTGTGTGCCCCGTGTGCTTCCTGTCCAGGCAATGGATTATTTAATCACCATTAAGCCTCTCTGAACCGAACTGGGCATCTTTCAGAGAAAATAAACCCCGGTTGCCAGGAATCCCCAGGCTCAGCGTGCACGGCCACAAAAGCCAGGACGACACACACTGAACTGCACACGGCCTACTGTCCCATCATGCCCTGAACACAACACAATAATCTGGAATTAAACCTTGACATGAGTGTGTGTCAGCTGGTGCACTATGCTGCTGTTTGCATGACACTTAACGTTATACAGTTCTTTTAACCCATGAAGTTATTTTCTGAATTGTTAGTGGACAATAAATACAATGTTAAAGATCAACAGCACAGAATCGTCATTGGAAATGCAGCACTTACGTTCTGGTTGTCATCGTCTTTTGATCCGTATTCCTGATAATCATACTGCGGAGACAAAAGGGTACATTCTTTATATAAATCAACATGTGATCTATAAAGATGATTGGGAAAGTCCCAGGTGGTGAAAGAGGAACTTTTGTATTCAGGTGTTCAGTTAAAAAGGTTCAGGAAGTGATCTCTCTCTGGCTTTCTTCCACCAGCACAAATGCACTTGAGCATTTATTACACATTCTTGTATCCCAGTGGCTGCAGCTGCATTAAACCAAAGAACTCCGTAATGAGAAGAAAGGTCATTTCTACCCTGTTGTTCAGTTCAAACTACAACAACCACACTACTGCTACTACAACTCTAACACTTCATATTTAATTTGCTTTCCAACAGGTGTGGAAAGTTTAAAAACAAGGTACAGATTATTCCTTGGTCACTTTTCTTTTTACAATATGCACCTAAAGAAAAAAATTGTGACTTTCCTGTTTCTTTACAATTCTGGCATAGTTCAAAAGACCATTCCCTGGGGCCGCAGGGCAAATATGAAACCTTTAAACCCTCGCTTTCCACACAGTCTGCCATAGGTATTTTCAAATCAACTTGCTTCTACTGTATTGCTTGTAGTAGCGGTGCAATGAAATGTGGCTCCCATGAACCAAAGATTACAAAAACACATGAATAGCAATAACAGACCTTTCTAAACTAGTGAAAATAACAATTCAAAATGAAAAGGAATATTCAATAAGAACTGTACATCACAGCAATAACATTATTGGATAGGCTTAGTGTTGCTGACGACCGATAAAAAATGTAAATACATTTGTAACACTTTAAATTGCATGTTCTACTCTTCTATCTGTTAAGTAGCTGCTATTCAACGGACGGAACAAATATTCACCTGATAATGTGTTACCTCAAATATGGAGTTATCCTGCTTTTTTGGTAATAAATGAGTATTTTGGACTGACAAAAAAAGAAATTTTAAGATTTTGAAAAAGTGGGATGGAAATGTCTCATAATTCTATAGACCAAACTATTATTCAAAACATAATCGACTGTTTAAACAGAATGTGAAGTCCAATATTAACATTTTCTCATCAACACACAAAAAAGGTTATTAACAATGTCAGCCCCCTTTACAACTGGGTATGATATCAAATATATACACACATTTTGATTCTTGTTTCTCTGTAACATTACTTGAAGTATATTTTGTAATGTTTCTTTTTTTTTTTTATAAAAAAAAAAGAACAAAAAACGATAAAATACAATAATAACATATAGAGGGATAACAATTCGTCATGACAACAACTTCAACCTTCCAACAGCAGTTGATAATTTGCATTAGCTAAGTGATGACATTTAGGATTACTTTCCAATATTTTGTACATAAAGAGCTTACTGTACTAAATGTCATGTCATCACAGTAGGAATATCAAGGGTGTGCGTGTCATGAGACATTCACTGTTTGCCGTCATTGTTCAGCAACCCTTTTAGTTTAGACATTGCTATTTGTAAGGATGTGAGAAAGACTGTAGACAGGTCTGCTGGATTACTACCTCTGTTAGTTTTGTTGGTCTGCTTTTATGTTAAAATGCAACGTCACAGAAAATGTAATCTTTAATAACACGGTTTGAACAGCCGCTTACAAGTTCAATTCAAGAACTCACAAAGCATTCGTCATCACATCTAAATTATTATAAATGTGAATAATGAATAAATAAGGTTTACAGAATTGTAACCACAGCAGTATACATACTGTAGGGCAGGGTGTCCCCACAGATTTCCTGAAGCCATTTGATTCAGATTTATAAGGTCACAATTCAATTAAACATAAACAAATCTTAATTGGTTTGATCAGTCATTTTAGTTACAATACCAATAACGCTTGACACAAGAACAGAAAAAGGATACAATTTGAAGAGATCAATCTCTGGATTTTATGAATTGATATTGGATCATTTATATGAGGATGGATTTGAATAGGAAAATCTATTTTTTTAAACCAAGTCTCAATCATGGTTATTTACTGCTTGCTAATTTCTATAGCAAGGGATGAACAGAGAAATCAAATACAACGAGTGAACACAATATCATGTTTTTTTTTTTTGCGTTGCGTTCTGTTAATGTTATGCGAGATTATGTTAAAAATCAAGCATGTTTAAAGGTCCCATGTCATGGCCATTTCTACTGATCATATTTCCATTGTTGAGGTCTACTAAAATAGATTTATATTGTGCAATTTTCCAAACTCACATTGGTTTCTCATACAGCATCTCTGTAAAGTATGTGTATTCACTCTCTGTCCTAAACGGCTTGTTGGAGCTCCTGCCCCCCCTCTCTGTGAGGCCAGTGTGCTCTGATTGGTCGGGACGTTGCGAGAC
>NW_011367634.1:355706-379892 GCF_000735185.1 Notothenia coriiceps | reverse complement strand
GGTTTGAAATTAAATTAAATGAAGTAAAACCTGCACCAAAGAAAGACATTTGTATTTAAAGCCAAGCAAGAGCGCTACAAGCAAGAAAATCACTTAATTTGTTGCGTTATCACAGAGGATGGTCTGAATACAGTATTTTACTATGAAATAATACAGTAACATGTTGTGAAATCCTGGTAATCATTTATCCTGTATATTCACAGAAATGAACTGTGCCTGTATTGATTTCACTGTGAAATTCAAAATTACAGTATTATATTGTGAACATTACAGGTAAAGACTGTAAAGTGGTAAAACCGTAATTTATTGTAAAATATTACAGCTAAATATTGTGAAATCATGGTAATATTTTACAGTGTGTGGTTAAATATGCAAATGAGGCACGATATAATGCGACAAATAGACAAAGTTAGTCAATAACATCTAAATGTGTTATTAGATGTGGGCTTTCCACAAGTCTGAAAGAAGTCATGTTATAGTGGCACAAAAATATTCCAGGCCATCACAATTGATCAATGCATGAACTTTTTTTTTTTTAATATCGATGATATCATTATTTAAAACCTCTTTTCTCCACACAGAACACGCTGTACAACTAGAGCCACTCAACAGTGGCACGGCCCTCACTAAGGTCTCTGATCATTTAATGGTTACAAAGGGCGAATGGGAACTCCAAAACATGACAATTATTTTATTAAATGTAACCAAAGAAAGTAAAAGCAAACTCATATACAAGGTAAGAAAAATATTCGTAATTACATTTTACAACACTATTTTCTTTCTTTCAACTCTTTTTATTTGAAGCAAGATGTTTTGTTTTTTATTCAGGTATTAAGAAGACATTGTATGCTGGCCAAGAGGTGCAGCCCAAAACACTGCCATTAGGATAAACGTGCTGAACTTAAAAAAAAACGATGCAAATATAAAAACACAAATGTGCCAAAACACATGCGAATGACGAAACACCTCCACCAGCTTGATGAAACATGCGCAGCTTTTACTAAAAGCGCTAAATAAATGAAACACTGCAAATACAAAACGCTGCAAGATGCTCCAAACACAACGGAAACAGGGACTCTAAAAAGTGATGCACACAGCTGAGACGGAGCGCTGGTTGTCGTTTTTTTTAAAGTTGGCACTCTCAGTTTTGGCACACTAAGTTAGCTACATTAGCAAGCTAGTTTACAGCATATCTGCCATAATATAGGAAGGAATTATGCGATTACCTTGTTAAAATAAGTAAATAAAACTTACATTTTAGGTAAGTGTACAGTGACAGTGTGTGTTTTGGCAAAATAAAATTATTTGCATCGTTTATGAAACTGCAGCGCGTTACTCATAATGGATTTTTTATTTATTTCAGGTTTATAAAGGTCCCGTTTGGGATTATGACCTTGGTGCCAATTGAGGTTGTTTACAAAAAATTAAAGAATCACCATTGATAAAAAAAATAGTGACCTTTGGTGCTGTAGCATTTACGAACGTACCAACCCAGTCTCACAAAAAAAACGTGTAATAACTACGTTGGTCCACAACTTGGGACGTAGTATTTCTACAAAAACGCCTCTGAAATTGTAAGATCCCTACGTTTTTTTTCACCATTCATTCGAATGGCTGTGTCACGTGATCTTCAAATGTCTCCCTACAGAAAAAAAAAACATGGCCGAACTTCGTTTTATTCTCGGTGGGAAATGCTTATTTTAAGGTTAGTTTGTCCATTAAAATGCATTTTGATGTCATTTGATGCGAGACATATGAGTTGTTATTTCAGATTATGTGTGCAGTGGATGTACATGATATTTAGTTTGCTAGTTATTACGAAGATTACTTCAGGAAATTGTGTCTAGATACAACGTTTTCATTGTTACCAAGGTGGTTGCTAGGGACGCTGCTATCGATATTATTTCTGTTATGTTGTGTAACTGTTTAATGGTGTTATCTTTATTGCTACCCCCTTCCCCGTCAATTGATAGTGTTGGTCCACAGCGCAAATCTATTAGTTTAACAAAATCGGCATCTAAAATTGTGGCATAGATACGTTATTTTCCCCTGTGCAATTCTCCAACCCAGTCTCACATCTCACATCACATCGTCATAAACAAATACCGGAAACAGACTTAGGCAAGATCCTCAGCTTGGTGATTGGATGGTTTAGCTGCAATGCACGTTGGGAAATGGTGTTTAAGCCATGTGAAATCCGAAAACATTAAAAAAAATAAAATAATACTTTATTCTGAGTGTGCTTGCTTTTCTCTTTGAAAGTCATCACATAACGGCATTGTAATACACGGTTCGGCTGCATTAAATATTACATATCTGCCGTAGATATTTATTTATAGAGCCCTGATCAGAAGACCTTTTGACAAACTGTAAGAAATGCCGCCAAAACTGAATATGTGACGTGAGTCATAAATATATCATCAATTAAACAACATCTTACATTTCTTTTCACACAATACGTCTCCTTGCAGTATCAACACTAATTCCGCTGACTTTTATATTTGATCCAATTGGTAGATAGGCTGTATTTACACCATAACGGTGCACAGCTGATATAAAGGGACACCTAGTGGTTAAAGCACGTTATTTATTATTTTTATTATTAGATATTAATAGGATCCCTATAAAGTATATTCATTACTCGTTATTCTCTACTAATAGTTAATTAAAGACTGTATATAATGACTATTTTGCACATCCCTTTCAAGATTTCAAGATTTTCTAAGGTTTATTGACATATATACACAACTATGGTGTAGTTATGCAATGAATGAAAAACTTGGGTCGCAGGTTCCTCAACTATGTTGAAGAACTTATTTTAACTGATATTATACATATGTATTATGCTCTTATAAGATGTATGTAGATAGTATAAGAAATGTGCAGAATATGACAGTTTAATGGTGGAGGTACACACATATTGATAGATGTATTGTAATGCACCGTTGAGGAACCTGTGACCCAAGTTTTTCATTCATTGCATAACTACACCGTAGTTGTGTATATGATATGTCAATAAACCTTAGAAAATCTTGAAATCTTGAAAGGGAAGTGCAAAATAGCCATTATATACAGTTTTTAATTAACTATTAGTAGAGAATAACGAGTAATTAATATACTTTATAGAGATCTGCAGATAAATGTTTAGTCTTCTCAAGCACCAACAATCAAATATCTCTCCTGATTGTTGGCACTTGACAATCACNAGCCAGCGTTGTAGGCAACCCGGTATCACGGCAAGACGTGAACATGTGACTTTGAAGGGACGAAATCCTGACATCTTCACGTCTCCCAGCATGGTAAATCGTCACATGTTCACGTCTTGCCGTGATACCGGGTTGCCTACAACGCTGGCTATCAACTTGATCGCTCAAGCCAGCCGTGTCCTATCATACCTAGGTGCGCGTTCACATAAAATGGGTGGTATCTGGAGCATTCGACCAATCACAAACATGGAGAAGCGTACTGACAGCGCAGCGTCATACTTCCTGAATGACAAGTGAACTACACTGTAAAATATTACCATGATTTCACAATATTTAGCTGTAATATTTTACAATAAATTACTGGTTTTACCACTTTACAGTCTTTACCTGTAATGTTCACAATATAATACTGTAATTTTGAATTTCACAGTGAAATCAATACAGGCACAGTTCATTTCTGTGAATATACAGGATAAATGATTACCAGGATTTCACAACATGTTACTGTATTATTTCATAGTAAAATACTGTATTCAGACCATCCTCTGTGATAACGCAACAAATTAAGTGATTTTCTTGCTTGTAGCGCTCTTGCTTGGCTTTAAATACAAATGTCTTTCTTTGGTGCAGGTTTTACTTCATTTAATTTAATTTCAAACCTTTATTTAATCAGATTGGTCCCTTGAGATCATAGATCTCTTTTTCAAGGGAGACCTGCAGCATATAGGCTCCACATGAAACAAAAACAATAAAGGACATCATACATTATATTTACAGGATACATTTACATAGTTATAGACATTTACAAGTGCCCATAGTATCAACGAGCATTTCATTTAGCCTAGCTTTAAAAACATGCAGAGGAATGAGATTGCTCAGTTTCAATTATTGCTGAAGATTGTTCCAAGCAAGTGGAGCTGCGCACATAAAAGCTGTCTTACCTAAGACAGCCCTTGCTATTGGCACATCTAACAATACTACATCATGCGATCTCAGACAATAGCTGCTTGCAACTCTCTGTGTTATCAGAGAGCAGATATAATACGGGAGTTTGCCCAATAAAGCTTTATAAATAAACGTGTACCAATGACTGAGCCTCTTTACAGTAAGTGATGGCAAAACTGCTTGTGAAAAGGTGAATGCGCCAATCAATTCATTTCCAACACCTTACATTTCAATCAAAGCCCCCCTCAGAGCCAGCTCATGCAGTTTTATAAAGTAGTGTTTAATCCCTTTGAATGTCTTCTTTGAGCTCTGGACTTTGGTCTTTTTTTTTTGTAACAAAAAAGAAGACGCCTTACAAGTAATTCATGCTTTTCCACTTGCCTCATTGTTAAACAATCTATGGTCAGTGTGTATGAAAGTGGTTTGAGTGCACACGCTGTAGAAGGGTTTTAGGTCTACAGCTTCATAAACAAATTAAAAACCTTCAAACAGAGCATAAAAGCAATGATATCAGGTGGTAGCTGTTGTGTTTGATAATAAAACATAAATTATACTCTGTTTAACTTCACTTACAGTTGTGTTTCTGTGCAGATATTGAAAACAGAGGGTTNCTGGCGTGCGTGGGCTTCAGCACCGATGACGACCAAGTAACAGCATTCGAGCACGTGCGCGCCGCCTCAGAGATTTCTCAAGAAGTGGCAGCGCGTCGTGGTCTGAATGGACAGATGGATGAGCAGGCGATCAGCAGAGGAACGTCCCTGCAGTTCGCCTCAGTCGCCTTGAGCAGTATGCTCACCCGTCTCCAGTCTCCGCCATGGACTCACTTCGCCGCTCTCCTTCTGCGCACCACTGTTCTGCCTGTCTAAATCATCAGTACACCAGCGCCGCGCGTGAGGAGCTCTTTAACGCTCGCTCAAGGCGCTTGTTGCGCGGAGCCCACATCCACACTGAGTCCCTGCTTTTAACAGTGCCATAATAGTGCGTTGGCCCACTGTGGCGATGGGTCTGGAATATATTTCCCAGGTAGTTGACATGAGCGAGTGCTCTCTTTAGTTCCCTGCAACTTTTTCTGGTGGTTCCAGTTGCTGACTGCGGACATCTTTGGCTGGTGGGTCGGGTCGTACACCATCTTTGTTGATCACCTGACCAGGAAAGTGCGCTACCTCCTTCTCAGCACACCACTTTCTCATTGTTCAGCTTCAGGCCTGCAGACTCACAGCCGATCCAGAACCTCTGCAGCCGCTCATCATGTTCGCGGGTGTGCTGGCCATGGATGATGATGTAGCCCTCCATGTAGGACGGGCAACGCATCCAGCCTTCCGAGGTCTCCACATTCCTTGAAACTATTTCTCAGGCGTGTTATCCCAAAGGGAAGACATTTAAAACTAGTACCTTCCGTACTTCGTGAGAGGTTGGTCAACCTCTTGGCTGTCTTTGTCCAGTGGATCTCCAGAACCCGCCTGACGCTGCGTGTCAAGTGGATTGAGAAGACTGGGGAGCCGCTGAGCTGAGCTATCATCCTCTGATGTCGGCAAGATGACGATGAATCTCTCCCTTTTACACAGGCCTTATTAAGCTTCTTTAAGTCCACACAGGAGCGTGCTTTTCGAACTTTTTCTTGGGCTGGCACCATTGTGTGCGCACCACTCTCTGTTGTGTCCCCGTCCACGGCTTCAATGATGTCGGTTGGCTTCCAACTCCTCTCAACTCTCTTTCCTGCACACGACGGCTGGTATGGGGACCGCGTGCCTGGTGGCATAACGCATAGGCCCTGGGTATTGTCCTTTAGAAGCTATCTTCACAGGCGGTGTTTTCAGTAGGCCAACTCCTGTTCACTTGTGTTGACCTCGGCGCCACTCGCTTGTTACGTAACTCCCATAGCTACAGCTATGGGCGGGGGGTCCTGCTGAGGTAGGGTTATTCAGCACTTCTGCGGCCTTAAGAGATAGAGCCGTGCATGTGCTAGTTTTTCGCGCTGTAGCGTGTCGGAGTGTGATAAACTGCGCCGTAAACATGTCATCCACCCCGGGGACCAGGCGGGGACTCAGCACCTCTTTGGCCTCGGTAGAACCCCTTTTGGCGTTCCAGTTCTTTGTACCCACGGAGTTGTCGTGATTTGATACGTAACGGAAGTCGGGCCTCGGGAGGTTATCTATTTTAATTCTAAGGTGAGCTGCAATCTCTAATGTCCGATTGGGCCGTCATCTTTTCATTGGGAGGGGCACGGATTGGTGCTATTAACTGAGCCCCAGGATAAATAATACTGTCCCATCTTCTGGGATCCCTCACCCTCAGGTCAGTTCTCGGTCACGCTTGCTTTGCTCTTGACACCCCTTCCCAGTGGTGGTCCCTTTCCCACGGAATTATTGGCAAGCTAGAGCGCGGCCCGCGACCTCCTTGCTGGGCGTTTACCCTGGCTGGCTGTGTGGCATTTTGCCGCACCGCCAGCACTTCCTGTGGTCATTCTCACTCTCTCTCTCTCTGGCCGCCTTCTTCGTCTCCTTCTGTGTTGGGTGCCGTCTCTGCACGAGCGTCCCTTGGGTTCGAGTACCTCCTCTGGCTCTCTATTCTTCCAGAGTGAGGTTAGGGATCACTGTAGCCTCTGGGACAGATCCTTGTCTAGGAATTCCCACCACGATTCTTCTCTTATATTTTCCTACGGGCCGTTTCCGAAGTTGCAATGTTCCGACAGGCTCATATAGTTGCGGGGCGGGATGAATGTCTCTGCGCGTCTCTCCGCGCGCTGCATTCTCTGGTTGAAACATGCCCGTTCATGTAAACGTTGCGTCTCGGGATGAAATATGCGTCAAATTTTGCCGGTGCAACATCATACTGCGACTCATTTTCCTCTTCCCCGTAGGTAAAAGAGCTGAGAATGTTCTCTGCTTCCTTCCCGAGCGCATACACCAGCGTGGATACTTGAACTGGACCTTCTTCTTTGTCCAACTTAGCAGCTGTCCTGTACCGTGTAAACCGTTTCTTCCAGTCTGAACATTCGGCGGGTTTCTCGAAACAAAAACTCTCTGGTGGTTGAAACACTGCCATCCTCGACCACTTCTGACACCATGTAATATCTTGGATATTAACAGACAACGGAACAGTTGGTTATTTAACAGGACGCTTTATTGCCCCCTCCGGTGGTTCATCAATCCCCACCTAGACTACCTCTCGCGCCACTCCCACTTATTGTAACTGTCGTAAACATGCCATAACGTATATGACAACTCCCCTTGTAGTCAGTTAACAATACTAGGACACTGGTCACATCTTCCCGCTCATGCTAGTTTCATGCCATTGTGAGCAAACTTTCTATTTGCCTCATATATAATGCGAACTCTAGGAGCATTTTAAACTCTAACGTTCCTATACATTAGTGTTTATTTATAAATAGATATTTAATAAAAGTGGGCTTCATCATAATATCCTGTTTTCTTTGGTAATAGCTACAGAGGAAGCTGGTCAGCCGTAGCACTGTAGTCTGTCCTAATAGTCTCTCTGAGGTAGTCTGCAGGGGAGAACCAGGAAATGGATGTCTGTTTTCCCAGGAGCATCGCAGCTGTGGACTAATTAGCAAGCATGGCTCAGAATGGTTTAAACGGGTGTGCGCTGTTACCTGCTGTGCCCCAGCTTCTCCCGCTGATCTCTGAAGACTTTAACCTTCAGCTGGAGGAGAGAGACTACTTCCAGGCAGTAGTCTGAAATGCAAATGTCCAACAAACTGTCCCTCTCATTTAGCGTCTTTGACAACTCATATCTTCCACTGAGTTGTTGGAAGACGAGTGCTGAATCTACTAAAAGAAATACAGTCCAAGCTGAACCCCTGGTGAATATAGGAGGTCATGAACAGTTAGGATTTTCTTACAAGGGACTGTTTCTTGCTTTTAGCAGGCAGTGTTTGTCTGTTTGTCTTATTAAAAATTCAACACGCAGAAGTTTATTTCCAGTAAGCAGGCTCCTTAAAGCTGTTTTGGGTTGTAACCACAATTTATTTCTCAGTATGTCACATCTTACACTGGGTAGGCAATACTGTAAAAAAAACACTGCGGACTTGGTTCACTTATCTATAAGACCTAATGCTCTTGGCATATTACGGCATTCAGAAGAAATAGCCTGTGTGCGACTCCATTCACTGGAAATGTCAGGGCACAGAAAACATTTCATAAAGACTTCTCGAGTGCTCTCTGGTCTCATCTTTTTTCATTTGAGGGGCCAGCAATGCCAAAGAAAATTAAGCTAGTTTTCCTCTGAAATGGGAAATATAACTTTGCCAAATGAATATATGCACCTTATATTATGTCGACCACCAAGGTTACTGCTAATCAACCCAACCAAAAATGACAGACATTGAATACATTGCCTGTGCAATAAACATAAAGTTAAAGTCACAAAGTTAAAGTGATGTTTGGAATCATGAATGACAGGAGAAGGTGGAGCAAAGTTCAATTGAACAAATCATTTTAAGGTGAACAAATTGTTGCAATTACTTTAATGAAATGATAGCACATCATGAAAGGGTTTAAGTTCTAAGACAAAAACAGGCTAGCATCCATTCTGAACAAGGCCATGTGGGATGCCCTCAAGCCCTTGGTCATCTATTTTACTCTAAAAAAATAACTTAATTCATCACATCATGCTAGTAGTGCATGTAGTGAAGATTTGATTGACTTAAAACTAGCGACCATAAACCTCAGGAAACTGTTTCTGATGGACCTCGATACAATCTAAATAAAATGTGCAGACAAATATAATCAAAGAAGCACAGAGTGTTAGCAGAGTGTGAATTTGAAAATGTTGAAGTACCTTAGTTGGTGCAGAATGGACTGGCTTAGATGTATAGAGTCAAGAAACGCTTCGACACAGACAGGTGAGAATAAACCAGCAGAGGTGGGAGTAAGTCCTACATATGCAAGTCATGAGCAAGTCTCAAGTCTTGACCTACAAGTATCAAGCAAGTCCCAAGTCACTGTGGTGAGAGTCAAGCAAGTCAAGTAAAGTCATTGCTCAGGTCAAGCAAGTCAAGTCATACGAAATTCTGATGAATAAGCCCAGTTTCCGCATTTAAATCAGTTAAAAGACAGTGGTTATGAAAATGGATTCAACCCACATTATGATCTTCATTACATACAGTTAATCTTTTGAAATCTAATTTAGACCGATGAAAATCATATTAGATTCATATTAACCCCAGAACTGCAGACAATATAGCTAGGACTCAAAAAGTCTGCTCGAAAAGGCAGAATTTATATATGGCATTTGCCATTACACATATTGAATTTAAATTTCTGTTAACACTAGAAGCGCCAACAGCGTCAGCACCTACATAGATATCATTTTCAAATCATTTAATTTGTTCCTCTTCATAATTTCCTTATAAACTAAGGACGATTTCAAACTCACTTAATTGGGTTCGTTTTGAAATGGCTTCAGTTTATCATCATAACAGATCAAAAAGTTCAGATCCATTTTATAATAAATCAAGGAATGACGCACTTCTACAAACAAAAACAACATAATTAAAACAACATTTAAACAAACTACTAAAAGTAGATGAACTGCATTATTCAAAAGTTTACAGTAACTTCTGATAATAACACAGGGGAAATAAACGAGGCATCTCTTTTCCTCTCTCTCTCTCTCTGTCTCTCTCTCTCTCTCTCTCTCTCTCCTGACAGCCCGTCAGTATCAGGGTTATTCAAAATGAATCCCTTGGCGGTTCTAGTGTTAATTTACCGTTTTGTCTTCTCTTTGCAATGCTTAATCGATTTGAAACCAAATCTAACGTAGCTTAAACTTAGCGTTAGCTTTCTAGCTAACACAACACATTCACGCACCTTTCTCTGTGGGGTTTTTTGTTGTGACGAATGAAGTTGGATGTTGTGGTGGTCCTGTCACTGCACGTTATGCTGCAGACCAGTGCTTGAATTGTAATAAAAAAGGTGCCAGTACTCTAAATCAGCAACTGTTTCAAGTCAATTTATTTATACAGCCCAAAAACAAGTATTTTGCTCAAAGTCATATAGTATATTCTATAATGCTGGTGGGTTTGTCTCTTTACTGTATATTTTAGAAAGGCTCACTGTACTTAAACAAAATGAGTCAGGGTGCATCTGAGATTAGAGGGGGTGCAGTGGTAAAGTGCTATTTTTATAAGTGGGGAGTGGACCTGACACCCTCTAGTCTAGGGGGGTCCGGGGGCATGCTCCCCCGGGAAGATTTTTTTTAAATATTGAAGTTAGATGCATCAATCTGGTGCACTTTGGGAGCAAAAGGAAGATATATATGGATGCATCTCAACATCCATATGAAACAACTGTAAACAGATTTACTTTTTCTTTATGGATATAAAAGAAAGTAAAGCCTGACTCCTACTGGCGGCTGGTTAAATGACTCCTCGTCCCTGAGTACACTCACCATCTTTCAGAAGGAAAGGAAAGAGGGAATCCTTGTCCGGCGACAACCGCTGTCTTTTCGCACTATTATAAGCCACGCTAACATTTTGTGATGTCTTTTCTGCTCTTGTCTATCGCTGCGGCGCGTCATAGATGCGTCATGACGCATCTAGGTACGCTGGGCATATTTGTTGGCATGCGGTACCACATGCGTAAAAATCAGAAGTGCCGGTACTGCGTACCGGTGAGTACCGGCCCAATTCAAGCACTACTGCAGACCCTGCATACCGCTGTTCTTTTCTTTTTAACGTCATCGACAACATAATCCTTGAATCCATACTTGACTATTTTTGGAGTAAAGCTAGCTGCTGCCATGTTAACTGACACTCCTGCCGTCTAGTGGGTTGCTAGGGTTGCGCGCACGGCGCTATAATCACCCAATCACGTTTCGAAAAAACTAAATGTAATATCTCAATACAAAAACAAACGCACATATTTAATTAAAAAAAGTCAAGTCCTTTCAAGTCATCTGTCTCAAGCTTAAGTCAAGTCTCAAGTTATGAATACCAAGTCAAAGTCAAGTCAAGTCTTTTATCAATGTTAGTCAAGCAAGTCTCAGGTCCAAAAATATGTGACTCGAGTCAAGTCATGTGACTCGAGTCCCCACCTCTGTAAACCAACACATACAGTATGTGAATTTACAGTCCAACACTGTATTCTAAATATGATCAAAACCAGGATAAGTACTTCATAAATTGAACATCGGATTAAAATGATTACCTGATGCTAAAAAGGGTTTTATTTCATGATTCCTTTATTTTTCGTTTCACTTTTGCAACTCAGAAAGAGGGCTTTACGTGGTGTTTCAAAAATAATAAGCATTATGTTTTGTGAATTTAACATATTGTGTCACACAATATTGGAAGGACCTTAATCACCAGCTTGACTGCATTCAAATCATAACAACAGAGTCACTGCACAAACACTATGACTCCTGAACTTAATCTAAAAACAAATCAGAGAGTATCTGATTATGCTGGAGATCTGACTTTGCATTCAAATGACTGGAGCACCGATGATGAGGCAGAGCACGAAGGGAAGCTTGTTGCCAAAAGCTGACTTGTGAAGCGAAGATATGCATGTGGACAAGTAACACTGTTTGAGAAGAGATGAATATAAGCTAATCCTTTGAGCTAACTAGTGTACCATTTCATCAGATTCATGTATAATTCTATTTAACAGAGCCGCTTGGGCTGTGTGTAAATAGGTCAACTGGTGCCAAAGATACCCCAAAGTGTTACTGTAAGAGCATCCACATCTTGGCACTTTTCTTTTAAGCCTTTTTTCTTTTTTTAATACTCAGTTGCTATACCAAAATAATTATTTAAAAAGCAGAAAATACAGGATGACGTAAAATAAATCTGTAATATAAATGGCATGTAGGCCAAAAAACAGACACACACTGTGAAAAGAGAGAAAATGAGGGCTCGATTCACAGCACAAAAAAGATGCTTCATCATTGCTTATCTAAAACACCAAGAGGATATCCCCAGTAGCTATGTGCAGCTATCCTTAAGTCAGTGTAAGTTATGGTCGACAACTGTACAAAATAAATGCAGTGTTTCCTGTATTGTTGGTAGTCGCTGTGCTCTTTGTAAAACCTAAGCATTCGGGATGTCACTATACAGTTGTGTCAACAATTATACCACCCTGAAATGCTATGGGGGATATGTTTCTCCACAAAGATTTCATAGTATTACATTAATTCCTGTAGTTTGCAGTTCCTTCACAAGATCAAACATTCAAACACTTTTATTTTGAGGCAGACATCGGAACAGCACATGTTTTCTGCCAACTGCAAGAATCTAGGCTTCACTGGAGCACTACAGTCTGCATATGATCCATTTGCATCCATGCATAGGTTCAAGTTATAGTGAAACATATCCGAAACTAAAACATGGATGTGTCATTTAAATTTGTGATGTGAGCATGAAGAGTTCCTGTTCCTGTTTTGACCCCTACAAAGGTCGTTGACAATTCATATTGGCTTCAGTTCATGTTATATGCTTTGCTCATGAATACATTAAAGTGACACTCCTGTTGTGTGACCTCTGCAGACCTACCACAAATGAGAAATGCCAGACAAGAAACAGCTTTTACCTCCACACATTCAAATGTCTCAGGTAATATATGGCCATGGTTATGAATGTTTTACTCCTGTTAGTACAACTTGTACATGCTTACCATGCCTGCCATTTATTTTTCAAACCTACAGTATGTTTTATGTTTGATGAATGAGGCTTTCTACATCCTCAGAGCGTACTGTTCTCCATTTAGGCAAACAGCATCAAAAATGACTTGTAGGATGTAAACTAGCTTGGTATTAGTAATAGTACAGTGAACACTTCATCAAACATGTTTTCCTTATTTTTAAGCTTTTTTGTTAAAGTCACATTAAATCCCATTCACTGAATAAGTAAATAAGACCTATACTATATATTGATATTAGCCGGATTTCATATTTTCAAAGCTATGCAAATGATTCACCTTATTTCAAAACAAATGTTGTCACGATCTGTTGGTGTTGTGTTTTGTCTTGTCTTTTTCTGTCTTTTGTTTCCCGTTTTATTTTGTAAAGTGTCACCTCCTGTCTTGCCTGTTGCTGTCTGTCTGTTTTCCCTCCCTGATTGTCTGATTATGTTCACCTGTGGCCCCTGTGTTTCCTCCTCCCTCCTCACCTGTGTCTTGTTGTGTGATTAGTCTTTTGTGTATTTAAGTTCTGGGTTGTCTGTCTGTCTTTGTCGGTTCGTCTTGTTCCATGACTAGTTCTGCGGTGAGTGTTCTGTTTTGTCATTGTGTGTATATATATATATATATATATCTATCATAGCCTTGAAATAAAGGAATTTTCAGTTTAAATCTGCATTTGGGTCCTGCCTGTTTCACACACCGTGACAAATGTGTTCTTCCCCCCCAAAAGTCTGTGAAAGATCTTAGATGTACCCTGGGACTCTCCACCTCCAAACTTCAAGGCAATGCGTCTTCTCCAACCGACATGGAACTTTAAATCTAACGTGGCATAATAGGCAGGGAGAAAAGAAGAAATGGTCACAACATGCAGACGTTACAGCACATTGCACAATAGACAATCTGGTGAAGCAAAAAGGACAGCTGGGAAGCTGCTAAGGGGATTAGGAGCAGGTGTGCAGGTGTGTGTGGGAGTCAGGTGATGGGTGGAGGCAGTAAACACTAAGAACTATTGCCTGCGGGGCAGGAAGGGAATAGCAGGCTCTCAGACAAGCCTTTTTCCGATGACATTTGACATTTCGCAGCAGGAAAAGTGCAGGTGTGAATAATTAAATGAATGGATTTCAGCTGCTTCTGTTTCAGGGTCAGGTATTCTGCATGCTGGCTCACTGTCTTGAAAAGAATGGAGATAATATTACTTCTTACACCTGTGCTTTTTTCTATTGTGACAAGTCAAAATGTCATCTATGAGAAAAGGCTGTCAGGGAGCCTGACAGCAGGATATACAAAACACCTATGGGATCTCACCAGCCAGGAAGAGAAATCAGGCAAGGTCTAAAGAAGGGAGGCACATAGATTCTTCCCTCAGCCTAACCAACTTCCTACCCATCTTCCTACCTCCTTACACAGACCACGCCCATTTTTTACATACCTTAATTTTTATCTTAAAACATCTGTAAAGTTTCCTGAATTGCATTGTTATCACATTATCGCAGCCACAAAACCATTACACAGGCACAGAAGGTAAAAACAGTGTCACTATTGACCTACTGAACAATAACCCTTTAGATACAACAAACAACCAAGTTGACCACAACATCTTTGTTTGTTTTCTTATTGATTGCAATGAAGCTTTTGAGGCATCTCAAGTTGTAAGTTCCTAATATAAAGATTCTAGAAACGCTCTTGATTAAGTTCAGTTTTAAGCGCTTTCAAGTTGATATTCAAAGGAAATGGATATAAATTCAAATTATGGGCTGTCTGGGAAGAAAGAAAAGTATTCAACACGATATATAAGAAATTATGGAATATAAAAAATATAAGAGGCCTTGGTAAATGGTCAGAAATAATGTAAACTGAAGGGGTTAAAATACCATTATGCTCCTTTTTTAAATGTGTCAAAATAGACATGTCCTGTTCTATTCAAGTCCTTCACATGCAGAAATCTGCTATGCACAAGCCAAATCTTTAAAAGAGCATTAATGCATTGCCGTCACATCATTTTTGCATTAGTAATTGTACGGTATTCATTTTATAAATTCCACCCACAGCGCTAAGCTGTCAAAGCCTTATTGTCAAGACTGTAGAAGTAATAGAGGCTCTTTGCTGAGGGGTGGACATTTCAATTTCAATGTTATCAAATATATATTTTTTCTCATAGCAGCATCATTTCTGATACATAAAAATGTCAATAACCATAGAGAAATTCAGAAGACATACAACAAACACGCCCTGCATAATGGGCCTCTGATGCATTTCAACACATATACTGTAATAATATCAGTTACAATCAATAAACCCAATCTCTCATACAAACACACGCACACAAGGTAGACAATCCCTTCTACTGTATATGGAAAGATGATTTTGATGACTCATGGGACCTGGCCAAAGGCTTGTTTATGGCTCCAAAGATGAAACCATATCGTGAGCCCAGAATCTTTGAAATAAATCACACTAACTTATTATCAGCTTAAATCAGCTTGTGTGGATTTTTACTGCATATTACTCAATACCTCTGAGGATGTTATGCAAGAAATATCATAATCTGCAGTAATACTGTGCTTCAGTCAGATCAAGATTCATGCACAGGCTTTTCCCCAGCCCCGGCTCCAGTTTGCTCTGCCATCATTCTATCTCTCCGGTTCTCCAAGCCAGCACTGGGACTGTCTTGCATGATGATGAATATGACCATCCAGTAAACCAATGCATTCATCCCTCTGTGGGAATCCAACGAGGAACAGTCACCTAAGAATGCATTATGAATTGGAATTCATAAATAATTGGTGAGAAAACACTGTGAGGCAATACACAGAAGGATTGAGGTGGAGGGAGTCAGAAAACCAACGGAAAAAGTCCCAACTATGGGTATAAATATTGTTCAGGAATGTAACTAATTCAAAACATATTCAGAAACTATTTCAAGCACGCTGATACCAGCCATTTTAAATGCATGCCATTGTTTGTTGAAGGTAACAGATTGAACAGATCACTGCACATAAATTAACAGATAATACTGGCAGGCTCGAGATATTACGCCGTTATTTGCTTGCAGTGTAACACCAACGGCATCACCCAACCTCCGTCTTGTAAACAACAACATGATGCATATGTCCTGCCATATGCTGGCAGAGTTGATGACTGAACTGGTGGGGTAAGGGTAATGGATGTGTCAGACTAAGGGGGAGATTCAGGTCAGGGTGTTTGTGTAGAGGCACATCATGGCCGGCTCCTTGCTGCATGGTGGAATATATTAGCTTAATGAATAGCAAGGGGTATACTGGCACTGACTGTAAATTTGCCAGCAGAGCCCACCAGCCCTGTTGTGCCACAAGGTGATAAAGCAGCGTCTCGCCGGCTGTACGAGGGTCACATAAAAGGGTCTCAGTTTGTGTAAACGACATCATATATCCAATCTCTCACTTCTAGGACACAGCTTTAAATTACTCAGACGAGCCTTTTTCTTTTCCTTTTTTTCTTGCTCCCACAAAAGATGATCATGACAGGGTAAATCACTTATCCACCAGAGTTGAATCCCTTATTACAAAGCATTTTGTGCTAATGGTGGGACATACTGAAAGAGCCTTGGGCAAATGGTTATAGAATGTTTAGTAAGTGGTTTAAACTGTCTGCAATTTTGCTTTGCAAGGAATTCAAAGGGGAAAAAATGTTACTCCTACCTTGAACTCTCTATCAAGGCCTCTTAGTTATATCAGATGCCTGCCAAGCTGTCTGTAGAGTTGTATATCCTACATCAAATGTATAAAATGAGTAAAGAAAGTTGACAACGCCGTAAAAAATAAGCATTATCTTTTGTCCATGTTACACAACGCACCTTTAATAGGGTCTATTTGTTGTGTGTCCGGAGAGACGATTAAGTGTCATTGGTGTCCAAAAACATAAATTTCTTCCACAGTAATCCTGTGTGTGACATTTATATATTTATCCATTTCAAACTCTCTTTGAGGGAAGGAAATAGTATAACACATTGCTCGGCCAATATAGCTTGACATTGCAATCCACTTGCTGTCAAGTCTTAAATTCACTCAGAAAAGTTTCCCCAAACCAAGAAGAAGTGTATTTCTTTTTATTAGACAGCACGTCTGCACTTTGATCCTCAAAACTTACAGGGTTCAAAAGCTCCATAAAAGGCGGTTGTATTCCCTTTGAAGTGGCATCTATTTTAGGTAACATTTGACATATTGCATTGGAAAATTTGGGTCCAAAATCCAGCTGCAACGCTAATCTTATATTGTCTGGATACGTCCCCTCCTGACACAGAAAGCAACGCAGGTTCTGGTCCAGGCTCTAGTCATCTCACTCCTAGACTACTGCAACTTCCTCCTGGCTGGTCTACCTGCATGTGCCATCCGACCTCTGCAGCTCATCCAGAATGCAGCGGCTCGTCTGGTCTTCAACCTTCCAACATTTTCCCACGCCACACCGCTCCCTTCATGGCTTCCAGTAACTGCTAGAATCCACTTCAAGACACTGGTACTAGCGTATCATGCAGACAATGGATCTGTCCCTTCCTACATCCAGGACATGGTTAAACCATACACCCCAGTACGTGCACTCCGCTCTGCATCGGCCAAACAGCTCGCTGCACCCTTACGGCCCGTCCACACAGAAGCTTTAAAAAAATCTTCCAACGCTTCCAACGCTTCTCTGCCCATTCACTTTGAATGGGGTGATGTTACTTTGCCTCGCTTTTCGCCGAACTGCATTGTGGGGAAGCAAAGCGAAGATTTCCAGGATTTTCAGGATTCAAAAGTTGAGCAATGTTCAACTTTTGAAGCTGAGGTGGAAGCGTCAGCCAATCAAATCCCGTTTATGCAAATCTGACAGTACANAAGTGCATTCGACCAAGAAGATACAAACTGGAAGAAAACAGAATCATATAGTACATCAGGTTTCATAGAGCCAAAACATTTAAAAGTGCTACTCAACTAGCTTTAGTTAAGCCAGTCCTTTATAAGTATATACTGTAAGTGCTTTGTTAGTAATTGTATTGNGATGTGGCAGAGGTAAAGTGTAAGCAGGAAGGGCTATGATGAACATTTATGAGATTAATGTCTATGGTGCTATTTTATGCTACATTCCATGCTGGCTAAAGATACTGTCTATGCTTGCTAGCAATGTTTAAACGAAGTAAACTGGATATAAAATCCCCAAACAGTCGAAACCTACCAGTTTCACCCACTGTCTCTGCCACCCCCCTCCATGTCATGCGGTTCCTCCGGTTTGTATCCCGTTTAGCCAGCATGGAATGTAGCATAAAATAGCACCATAGACATTAATCTCATAAATGTTCATCATAGCCCTTCCTGCTTACACTTTACCTCTGCCACATCATAGACTATATGCATCACATTAATGCACACAATGTCATACTCCTTTCTGCACATATTCTGAGTGGAGAAGAACCAGGTTTTTTTTGCTTTGTATGTCGGGGGCGGGAGATTCATGTGATTGGTTGTTGGTCGCGTTACTCGCAAAAAAAACCCAAGCTTTCAGGCACGCCCAGCTCCAAGATTTTCAATATTTTTTTAAAGCTGCTGTGTGGACAGGCCGTCACTGCGAGGGGGACCCAAGTTCCCATCAGCAAAAACCAGGGATGTATAATAAGAACTGGATACAGCGTGGGAGGCGGGGTCTCGTTCTTTCCTATGAGAGCTGCTAATTGGCGCATGAGGACAAAATGGCCAAACTTTTGAGAGAGCAAAACGTCACAGATTACCCGTCATGCCTGGCTGTCAGAGCAGAAGTACCCGTATGTGCGCTCATAGAGCATGCACAGTTGAGTTTCCCCTTAAGCTCCGCCCCCCGAGCTCCCACTCTCAGATGCACGTTCATAATGCCAAGGAGAATAACTCTCAGAATAACGTTATTAGCACATGTTACTACTTGAGGACCTAATGTTTTTAATAAGGGCTATACAAATGTTCATACTGGGTAGTTTATTTTGTTAAAAAAAAATTATCCAACCGCCGTTTGGACACAACGAATATTTCCTGGGGGCTTGGCAAAAACACGTCGGTTTGCTATCCTGGCTCCAAAATGGTGGAATGAGCTCATATTACACATCTTCCAGCGCAGACTGAAAACTCATCTCTTTCGACTCCACTTTGATAAATAAAATGAAAAAATAGAAAGCACTTGTATACTAACTAAGCCCCATGCCCCAGGACAAAACACAAGTCTCACAAGAAGCATCTAAATGAGCCCTGAGCGAAAAAATGCTAACGCACTTAGCACAGAACTCTAGGTATAAATACTTTATTACTTATCGGATCTGCACAAACAAGATATTAGCTAGCAAGCTGAGATTCCACAGATTCCAGAAGTATAAGTATCATCACTGAGCAACAGGGGAAGCAAAGCCAGACAACACACAACGTAGCTTTATGGAGCAAAATCGGGAAATGTTTCTTACCTTTTGCTGTTTCTGATCAAAAGTTGTGTTCAATGGCATTAAAATTAGAAAAAAGCGGCTGAAGGTTAATCCAATGTGTCTGTGTCACTTTGAAATGATTACTGATAATCCATCATTCAATTTTTATGTCAATAACGGAGTTTTCATATATAGCTGTTATAATAGCTATGAGAGTGTATGACAGCTTCCGGTTTTGGGTATTCTAGCTATGCATCACTCATTCACCAACGGGTAATGATTAGATGGATTTTAGGAACTTCCCCTCGATTCTATTGGCTCTAACAGTTAAAAAGAGGTGTCAATCATGAAAAAATCGACGAGGGGGGCCGGAGATATGGAAAATGCACCCAAATGACCCCAGAAGTGTTTTTTTTTTGCTAAATCTCTCTAATAAGGTAAAATGTCACTTGTTTGGCATCAATCTTGATACAGGGTACTTATTATATGTTATAGTTTGGATTCCTAAAGCTTTTACTCTACTATCCCATCTTTTAAGGGTGGTTTTCACTGTAAGTAATGTTTTTTATTTGGACGGACACTATAATTTAAATTGTTTTACCATGTTCAATCTGAAATTACTTTAAGGCCCGTCTACACTACAGGCATCAAAAAATCTTGAAGCTGGGCGTGTCTGAAGCTTGACGATTTTTTGCGAGCAACGCGACCAACAACCAATCCCATGAATCTCCCGCCCCCGACATACAAAGCAATAGCAATGTTAAAACGAATTAAACTGGATATAAACTCTCCAAACAGGCGAAAAACCTACCATTTTCACCCACTGTCTCTGCCACCTCCCTCCATGCCTGATTCCTCTGGTTTGTATCCCGGTAAATAGTTCTGGTCGTAAAGAACCGGGTGATTTGCTACCGTAATATCTCGTTTGGAATATGAGGAAATGAATGTTCTCCCAGCTTGCACGCGGTTTGATTGGCTGCGCTTGCACTGGCGGGATTTGCATAAACGGGATTTGATTGGCTGATGCCAAGCATCGAGCCTCAAAAGTTGAACATTTTTCAACTTTTGATGCCGATAGATGCTCGTGATGCTTGCAAAGCCATGCCATGCTCCCCACAATGCAGTTCGGCGAAGATTAAAAATCTTCTACGTCACCCCATTCAAGTGAATGGGCGAAGCGTTGAAAGCATTTTTCGATGCCTGTAGTGTAGACGGGCCGTTACAATAAAACAATTATGTATTGATTCTGACTCTTCTACATCCAATTCACAGGTTTATCATTGCTTTGAGAAAAAAGATTACTAATTTACCCCTTTTTAGAATGTAAGTTATGGTAATTTGTTCTGGGAATGTCATTTTTGAGCCTGAGACCTGGAAAACAGGCTTGGGGCTTAACAGGCTAAGCACTTATATATTAACAAAGCACTTATATACTAACAAAGGACTGGCTTATCTAAAGCCATTTGAGTAGCACTTGAAATGTTTTAGCTCTATGAAACCTGATGAACTTATATGATTTTATTTTCTTCAAGTTTGTATCTTCTTGGTCGAATGCACTTATTGTAAGTCGCTTTGGATAAAACAGCTAAATGCAATGTAATGTAATGTCTGGGAAATGTGATTAGAAAATACGACAAATCCTCAAGTCATCCTTTTTTATGGAGAAGATATATTTTAATTGTAAGGTGTCAGAAAAATAATCATGCTTTGTCAGTGAACAAGCTTACATTTGTTAATTAATGTCTATTTAACAATATTTTGCAGAACGTATAAAATAAATCCAATCTTCCGTCATAAATCCCAAGTGTTCCAAGTAAACCGTGTTTAATTTCCTTGCTGAATTGTCCTTGAATGCTGCATGTTTTCCCACAATAAGGAGAGAACAGGGATCAATAGTCCAGTTGTTTCCTGCTATTTGCTGAATGCCTGCTTGGTCCCAGTTAAATTACCTAATGAGCATCAGAATTAGCAATTCTCATTAAGAAAAGCATCCTCACAATTAACCCTGAAATCCGTAAGGGGTCCTTAAGAGAAAGATTAAACCATGTGCTCATTGTGACTGTGATTGTTAAGTAGACAAAGGCTTTGTCACTCCACTGAAACGGCATATAAATCACATTATGATGGAGAAGAGGCTTCAAGCTGAATGCCAACAAATAGAGCTTTGGCTAACATATGCCTTTGCAAAGGTCCCACAAATACAAAAGAAAATGTTAATTGTACCGTTTTGAAGATTTGAACAGCTGGCAAAAATATACATCTTTAAAAAAAAGTCAGATGCAGTACTTCTGTCATGACCTTTCCCAATAAAACCCTTTGGAAATATAATTATCGCCTGCTAGTATTTCGCAATATTGTGTTGATTATTTGTCATGTTTTGATATGTAAAGGCCTTGAGGCAGACAAAAACTTCCAAATGGCAGCTGTTGCCCAACAAGATAATTCTGCTGTTATATGAATACTTTTTGAAAATGATGGATGAACTTCAATGAACAAGATCAAGTTTTTTCCAATTCTGATTCTGTACTGGAGATGCAGGGTTTCCACCGTAGTGTGTATCAGTTTCATAATTGCTTTAGGCACCTAATTGTCGCACTCATTCATCTGACACTGAATAGAGATAAATTAAGATTTCTGCCATGATTAGTAGCGAGACAGCTGCTTTTGTGTAGAGCGCATTTTATACCTTTGTTTATGCCTTTGGTTTGAACTGGGGTTTCTCTTATTCAACAGGGAGCGTGTCCTTCAGCAAGCAGAAAGTCTTTAATGATCTCTCAATGGAGCCGGCAGTTACACTTCTGTTACAACCCGGCTCCTGGGCTGCAACAAAAAGCAGGGAGGCGAGACGAGGTGTAAGATAACACAATAGTTTATTCTTAATAAACAGATAACTCTATGAAACCAGCAACAGGTCCCCGAGGCTGGCACGGAGAGAGAGCCCAGAGGAGTGAGAGCGCAATGTATCCGGCTTGGCTCCCCTTGTAGGCTTCCAGCAGGTGTAGCTCATCAGGCAATTAGCACCTACAATTCTGTAACAGAGACCACGGAACGCCTAGTGGTGTGGAGGGGTCGTCACACTTCTCATTATGAAATAGCAGCACCCACTCACTAGTTCCTCACTTCCACACTTTAAAGACATACAAAAGTGACACCTTTTCTTGGAAGTTGTATCTTTAAAACTTGGATAACACATGGTAAAGATAAGCGAATAACTGCTACGTTTAGTGTTGGTAGGAAACAGATAAATGAAAAGGAGTCCAACCTTAAAAAGTGCTCATTAAATGTTGCTCTACATAAACTTTTCTTCCACATACTTCAATATTATTATTATTTGTCTTTATTTCTTCTGTAAAGTGGTTCTATTTCAATAAGCATGCATTATATGTTTCTCTGTGTTCCTTCTTAAATTCTTGGAAACTCTTCGCTGCACATGTTCTGTTGATGAATTGCATTCTGGATGCAATGGTTGCGTTTGCTAATCTTAGCTTGGTTATTTAAATATTACAGGTTTGTACAGATGACCAATGTAGAGCTAACACTCAGTGGTCTGCAGTGTTTTCACTCCACATTATGCTTGAAGCCATGATTTTGGCTACAACCTTGTGTATTCGTAGCGTCAAATTGTTTACAAAGTCATAATCATAATCTAAGTAGGCCTACACTTATCTACCATCTGTTTTTCCAGGTAATGGGTTTTATAGTAATGCATCTATCAGTGACGTGCGGTGAGGTTCATGGCTGGTGAGGCACTGACTCTTTCAGAGTCAGATTTACAAATATTATATTTTGACCTTAATCGAACACAGAAGTAACACAATTCTCTAAACCTTGTAAAGTCCTTTATCTAAGAGAAAGAAAAGAGGACTTTGGTGGACAGTTTGGACAGACATGAGCTACAACAAGAAATATAACAAACGTACAAAACACTGGTTTACTGTGGTTTTCCATTGGCGTGCGGCGAATAGAAGAGCTAAGATCTCTTAGTAACCAAAAAATATCTACGGTCGCTGCACGCTCAGACATACCCCTCCGTTTCCCCACACACAGATACAACAGAAAAGAACAAAGTTATGAGGTACATTGACCACATTTGTTCTTACGATACATTATTATTATTTACAGAGGATGAACTAGATACAACATTCACACAAAACATACTAAGGTTAGCGCAAATCAGATTTTAGTCGATACACCAGAGAACAATAGCCCAATCGCTACCTTAAACCTCGCCCTGCCGAGACGGAGAGCATTCGGGTGTCATGAACGACCCGGCCCGGTGATAAACGCGACCATAAATAAACACCCGCGCGAGTTCAGGTCAATTGACACCACCCATTCCACATATACCGAGGTAGTCTACGGACGAGAGTTGGAGATACTTAGCAAGTTGGGGTGGTACTTGACGACACTCGAGTCGAATTGTATTCGCGATACGGACAATCGTAAGAGTATAGGTAAATTAACAAACCATATAAGGGAATATGTAATAGCGCACGAGTTAGGTTCCACAGATTTAACTATTCGAAATCAAAGATAACAGGCCATATAATACCATACACAACCCGAGAGATGAAACCAACAATGTATTGCCGTTAAACATAGAACAATACCCAGACAACAAACATGAAGACAGAGCAGCTACGCACTTTAAAAACAAAAAAAAACCAACAGAAAGAACACTCCGAGCGCCAAAGACGAGACCATAGAATAGCCGCGATCCTTCCCTGCCATCTGTGTTGTATCTATACCTGCTTTGTTGTTTTGATCGAAAACTCTTTGATGTCCTTCTATTCCTCCTGAAAATGTTTTTTCATTATCTCTAACAAAAGGTCCTTCCCTTGTCGTACTAGTAGAAGTCAGTGTCCATTCCGTGGTTAACATTAACTTCTTACCCCTAGATTCTCTCCCCTTGTTAGGTTATAGATCTAAAACCCAAGGAAACAACTTAGCCAGAACAAATTTTACTTAGCTCGTAAGTCTGATTTTATTTTTAGAAAACTTTATT
>NW_011367634.1:341035-355661 GCF_000735185.1 Notothenia coriiceps | reverse complement strand
ACGACACGCCGAGCCCACCTCATTTAATCTGGCCTTTCCCTACCTAAAACGGTTTACAACATTGTGTTATACTCCCTATCTATCTTCACATCCATGTTACACACCACACACACACACACCACACACACACACCACACACACACACACACACCACACCACACACACAACACACACACACACACACACACCACCACAACACACACACACACACACCACACACAACAACACACACAACACACACACACCACCACACACACACACACACACACTAGTTTTTTTTCTTGTTTAATGGACCTTCCTACTCATTTGATTATAGTAATATGCCTGGCATACAGAAGCCACCCAGGCGTGGCTGCGGCTCATTATAATGTAGGAAATGATTCCTGGAGGAAAGGGAATGCAGAATGTTCTATATAAGAGCAGCAGCAGCGCTTGGCGGTATAAGCACAGGGTTACAGATAATTTGATTTGGTCCTTTCAAAAGCCAGGGAATATAAAAAATCCGACTTGAGGGAGGGATACAGTCTTGTGATGTGAAAATGGATGAAACGATTTACTTTATGAAACATTCACGGTCCATAAGGGTATATCTGGACATTGGGAAATTACATTTTTCTTTAAGAATACCTTTTTGGTCAAATGGTAGCCAGGGCTACCACTTTCAATACAACTCTTTTTGTTGCTGTGTGTTTCTAAAGATATGTTTGGTGAATTGAATTCTCACTTTCTGCCTTTTGTACTTTGGTGAACCACTTCTTCCTCGACTTCCTTCAATTCCCAAAGTGACTTTTGATGACCCCCCCAGAGCAAAGTGCAGTCTTAAACTATGTTGCATTAAGAAGTGTGTGTGTGTTACATGTTAAAGGAACAAATCTTTAGTTTTTAATGGTTAGAATAGTGGAGTTGAGAGTTCCAACCACAAATTGGCTGACTAAATAAGTAATCTTCTGGCTGTTCACGACAAAAACATTTTTTCTCTTGAGGATATAATAAAAACAAAAAAAACATGGACTTTTAAAAAGGTTTCTGCTATTTTCAAGCCTTGAATTGGTAGCTGCACAGGTAGTTTCACATTGTGACATAGTGTCTGATTCATACATTGACTAAATCGTCCACAGTAATATGTCTTGGAGGGCATTTAGAAAGGTCTTTAGCTAATGTTTTTCATTTAACGGGACTAAAAAACAAATGTTGAATTGAATAAGTTCTATTTTGTCTGTTGATTTGCCAAATGTACTTCCCAGGTCAGGAAAACATTAGATAAGCATGAAAAGCGATCCACATGTATTTTTTGCTTAAAAAATGCACAATCACGTTACAAGTTTTTATTTGTCCCATTGCACCAATAATTAAACAGAGAAAACAGTCGTTAGGGGATGAAAATCTTAGATCTTGGCTTCCCCTAAATACATGTATGTATTTATTAAAAAAGGAAAAATGTAGAAAATAACAAAGGAGTCTAAACAGAGATGACATACACACATATAGCCTATAAATTATAAATACTATGGAAGGGCACTCGGAGAGCACAGGCCTCTACCAAGGACAAATGGTGCAGAAACTGGATGCTGTGGTTCAACGTGTGCCCAGATGGCAGGGGGGCAGGCAACACAGATTGTAGCAAAGCTGGCCGAGGTTCCAGAAAATCCGTTTGGTTATTCATTCTTGAGTTTAAAAGGTTGTCCCTTTAAAGTTGCCATATACAGCAATTGTTTTCTTAAAATTAAAGGCTACAAATGTATATTTTCAATTATTTCTCACCAATCATATATAACCTTATTCATAGCCAGTCGGAGACATGGTTTCAAAATGGGGGGTTGCTGTGGGGATTGGACACCAGGGCTGGTTTCTGACCAATGTGTGCTAGGCAAGATTTTAGGCTGGCAATGAAAAAACCTCTACAAAAGACCAAGTTACACTGCAAAAAGAGAAATATATTTAGACATTGGGTGCACAGACTTATATAACAAGGCTTCCAAATTTATTATATTATATAACATGTTTTAATTTGGGGGGGGGTGGACTTCACATCCTCTCGGGGTTCCGTGCGGTTACCCCCCCGGGAAGATTTTTTTAACATTTTTAAAGTAAAATGCTTCAATTTTTTGGTGCACTTTGAGCGCCCCAAATTAGGAGACTGATCTAGGGGATAACAACTCTAAAACCCCCATATGGAAAAAGATCCGGTTTGGCATTTTTATTAAATCAAATAAGTAGGTATGTGAACATTCCAATTAACCCTTAACATAGCCAATAAACAAAATACATGTAACTTATTTTTTATTTTTTGTGTTGTTCATTTCATAATCTCATTTACCAGGTTAACATTTATTTATTTATGTATATTTTAAAATCTCTCCAGTTTTAAACGATATTTTTGGTTTACTGTCCTATAGTATACATTGGAATGATTTCAAACCTGTTTTTATGTATCCTAATAATTATAAAGGTGTGCCTTGGAAATATTTGTTTACATAAATTGTGATCAAAACGTTTGAGACCCACTGAGATAACTTCGACTAAAGTGAACTATCTAAGCCCTCAGAGTCCTTTACCTCACTGAGCCTCTCAGTCTGACAGGAGAGGACTCTCCCTCCACATTATTGTAGAAACAGCTTCTTATATCCGTTAGCGCAGCAGAAGCTAACAACAATCCCCGCCGGTACCGCGGTATCCCCTCTCTCTATCTCTCTCACTTTGGCTGTGAGCTGCGGACGCCTGCTAAGCCAACATCCCCCACTTTCATCACTTACAGCGCCCATCGTACAGGGCAAATGGAAAATGTAACTGGGGTGAAAAGGGTGTTATCTTTACTTAATTATGAATGTTGTTACATCAAGGCTGAAAATTCGTTTTTTTTTTACTATATCTTGTGGAAGTGTAGATCCCCTGTCCTCCACCAGGGGGTGCTGCAGCACCCTCAGCACCCCTACTTCCCACGGCCCTGACCTTATTACATGTCAGTCTATGACATTAAGCACTGCACTGTCAGCTTTAGTATGTTAAGGTTAGGGTTAGGGTTAGCCGTTCAACATTTGTCTCCCCTTCCTATGTCACATGCAGGTTCATCAAAATAACCCCCTCTTTCGAGTCAATCAGAGCCGACTGTAACTTATAATTGAAACAAAATTAAACAGTACAATGTATATTAACCTTCATAATTGTAATGAGTGTTCCTTCACTTAAAGGTGGGGTAGGTAAGTTTGAGAAACCGGCTCGAGATACACTTTTTGTTATATTCCATGGAATGCTCTTAACATCCCGAAAGCAATGAATATCTTAAATGCTTAAAAATACATAAAAACATTTCATCTGTGGAAGCCGTAGTACTGTAAAAAGCACGACCAATCATTTTAGCCGGCCCAGCTAAAATAACTGGATGACCTACCTGCCTGTCAGCCTTCCATCTGTGCACAAGAATCTGTGTGAGAATGTTATTACATTTTAAAGTGTGCTTTAACTGATGAACAAAGAAGTCAAAAGACAGGAGCAGGTAAAACAGGATGTCGTAAAGAGGAGGTAATGGAGGTTAATTTGTCAGGAACCTAATTGTAATAGTTAGTAAAAGGCCAAATGTCACTGGAGGAAGAGCAGCTGGGTTTGTAATACCGTGTTAACCGTTGCTTTCTGTGAAGATTGTCTAAATTACCCACTTAACTTCAGTGTTAACCCAGTCAGGAGGGAACACACCCCTACCATAAGATCCTATTCAACAAATTACAGCTTTTGCTCTTTGCAGCTATATAGTCATTTGAGTCTCCGTGCAGAGATTTGCTGGAAATGTTTTTTGTGAAAAGGCAGTAAGCTACCAAGAGCCACATATGGAACAAAACTAAAGTCAATAACACAATCCTACAAGCTAAGGTTGAAAATCTCAAGAACCGTGCAATAGCTGTTGCATTTCAGATCCTATTTTCACCTCACAGGAGGTTTTTCCACCACATTCAATTCTACCTCCAAGTGCAATAAACCAATTAAGGCAGTCCAATTAAAACCCAATTCCAGCTGAGACCAGCATGCCTTGTGCCTAATGGTCATGTTGTAATTAGCACCAGATAGATAGGCCTCAGGGACACACTTCTCTGGATTGTTACACACGCATACACACATGCTCCGTCATTTATTCTGGGCATATGCTATTACACCTTGAAAGTTATTGATCTTGATAAAAAAAAAAGGTTTTCAGCAAACAGTGGCTTTCTTGCAATGTCATGGAGGAAAAGCTGTCATGTTGTCAGAGCTGCAACACTGTAATTGGCTTTTCTTATATACACCCACACCCTTTTAAGACATGAGAATATCTGTATGAGCTACACACACACTGAGACACACACAACCTCCTTCAGTCACTTTTCTAACGGAGAAAGGAGATAGAAATCAGAAGAAAAACAGGCTCCATATCTACACCATTCTCAAAGGGCCCTGACTCTGTTCTTTATGAGACAGATGACTTTAATGGCTGCACTTTATGTGTTCTGGCTATACTTGAGGCAGTGAGTAGGCATCAGCCAAATGGAAAAATTACATTATCACCTTTCACATATGTGTTTCACTAAATGATGAGTATTGATTTGACGGCTAGCACTACCTGCACGGTGTCCATGATAATAAATTCCCTGAGGGCCATCACCAGAATATTACCCTCATATTCGCCTGTGACTTCGTGTAGGGGTCAGGTTTGAACGAGCAGGGATAATAATTGAGATAATTACAGCCAAATGCCGGCACAAACAAACAGCACATGCATTATGCTGCTTATGTGTGTGCAGCATTGTTAGAATTCATTGGGCTCACCACATTATCAGCTATGATTTATTGATTTCCCTCTGTGTAATGCCTAATGCAATTGCTTTGTATTGCTTTACATAGGCCGAGGCTAATAAACATCCTGACAGTCAACACAACGTGACATGCCAAAGGTCTAGGGAAAATGCTGTGAGAATAATAACTAAGGAATTGTTTTTAGGAGATTGGAGAGGAAGAGGAAACTATTTTACTGAACAAAGTCCATTTTGAAGCCTGGCTCCAGGTAGAAAGACCAAATTTAAAAAAAAAACATGTTTTTTTGGTAAACAGTTAATGGCTGTAAAAAATGCCTGCTAGGTTAGGTTTAACTGATGATGAGGAAATGTAACAACATTATTACTGCTTCCTTCACAGGACAAGGCTCCATTAAATGTTTTATGATTTTAAATTGACCTCTAAAATGATTTGTGCACAGAAATTACTCGCCATTACTGCATTTGTATGTTGGCCAACAAGTCATCAAAATTAATTGTTTGTCATTTGTCTATGACGTTGATGCCCAGATCAGCAAGATGACAAATCACTGTCACAATAAATCATTTTAATCAAGTGACATTACTCCTCTAGTGGTTGGGCAAACACTTTGGTTTGGGTTTAGATAATCATGTATTGAAGGTAAATGAAACATGTTGTCATGTTGAATTGGATTACATTATCCCACAAATTACATAGCAATTATCAATGCATAATATGTACATATGACAAAAATTCCAAATACATATTCAATTGACTTCTTAAGTGTCATACAGTGTCATTTTTATAGCTTTAATGGTTTGTATGAATTAGGCAAATAAAGGTAATATTGCTTCTGACTAGAGTATATTACCTAAAAAGGAAACCATAACAAAGATGGTTTTGCCTTTTTATATAAGACTTATACAGCAAATTGCTTCATCAATATCAATCATGCTAGTTCTTCTTTGTATGCAAGTGAGTTTCAGAGGGAGCAATCTGATTTTACCAGAGCCAATTTTCCCCTCAACACATATTGAGCTCTACCTTTCGGCCCCCAAGGGCCACCACATTGCCTGCATTGTCTATATACACCCCTGCTTAGATAATATGGTGCCATTTGTGCTACTTGATGCATAGCCAGGATTAAATAAACTTGTTTTCTGCTTCAAATGACTGAACATCAACAGCCCTGACTTGGAGTAAACTCCTCCAAACATGAATGTTATGAAAACACCGTGGGAGATTGGAGTGGTTTGTCGGTTTTTGCTCGCTGATAGTCCCTCTGGTCCTCCTTTTTATTTCTTAAAAAATGCTAATGCATCGGTGTCTGGCTGTATGGAAGATCAAGAGAAGGATGATGAGGAGTGGGCAGATGAAGAGCAGGAGAGTGAGGCAAGCGACGGTATAGGCTCCTTTCATTTCTCAGGGAGACGACGCAGGAGGTATACAGCCGTCAGGCTTGGGAAGTTGAGCTTGGGAAAGGCTTGACAGCAGAGCCCAGGGCAACTGAGAGGAGTGTATCCTCTGCTACAGCGCCATGGGAGAGACAGAAAAGTGTGAGTACAGATAGAACAGTGAGAACAGATGAAAAAGAGTGATGGAAGTGTTGGTAGGGGGGCTTCAATAGAACGGTGGTCTGAGTAGCGGAGGGAAAGAGGGAGGGAAGAATTGAGAGAGAGGGGACTGTGTTCTGCAGCCATCTGGCCCATTCACTGATCCAGAACGTTGACACTGGCAGCTGAAAAGGAGGAGAGGAAGGGGAGTAGGGGAGCAGAGGAGTCCTTGGTTCTGCTTCTGAAGAGAGAATCTGTTTCTTATTCAGAATAGTGCCCACACATTTAAGACATGTATCGTACACTGTAATAATATAAGCTTTTTTAATCTTGTCCAGGGAAAGAATTGCCAGACAGACATGTGACACCTCCGTCATCATAATGACAACACATTGATCTGTTCTCTCAGCTCGCAGAAACGTAACATTCACCACACAAGTGAAGATAACGCCTTTGGCTGCGGCATAAACTCTTCTTTTATGTGAGTTTGAATTAATTCAGAGAGCAGCAGCAGTGTGGTGAGGCTGACTTGCAAAGATAGCTTAACCTGAGTCAATAGAAACGTGCACAGCACATACCTCACACGGTGCAGCAGGTACATTTTCAGTTGAAAATGTGCTACAGCGGTATCAAGGGAGCAATTGTTGAATTCAAAAGGCACAACTTTCTGCTGATATTATGGCCCATCGGAGAAATAACATGAGTTATTGTGATTTGATTCCATATGCTGACAAGTTGAATATTAACAATTCCATAAGGTTAAGATATGATTTATCCTCTGCTTGACATTTTGAAAGGAGATAAGGCTGGCAATTAGTTTTTGTTTGCTAAGACCCCAGTTGATCACATGACTCAGCTGTTAGCCGATGCTGGATTCAGTTGAGGGTAGTTCACACACAGAATCTGTAAAAGGTGGCCTATCTAGCCCAAGCAGATTGCCTGTGTATGCCTGCATGAATGAACACACACACAAACACATACAGCTACCCAAACAAACACACACTCACACAAAAGTAGAGACAGTACGAGGAGATAAACAAGTTGTAGTGTCTACAAACCAATATAAGACTATGTACAGCCAAATGTGAACAGAATGAGGGGAAGATAAGAAAAGAAAATCTAATCTCCCAAAATGTTTACTTAGAACACAATAATAAACGGAATGAATCCAACAGAATGCCACAAGATATTACACCAAGATTAATAAACTGAATGTAACCAGTGAAAAGTAATGAGATAGAGAGAGAGCTCAGCTGTGAGCAAAATAATCACAACAGTCGACCTCTGATTGAGATTTCTGGTAGGGCTATTATTGAATTATTTCCTCACAGTGCAAAATGATAAGCCAATATTTCAGAAGAGGCTGCTCCTCAGAGGCAGAAGAGGTTCCTCTATTTGTGGGAAAGCATGAGAAAGATCAAATATATTAAGAGTATAAAAAAGAGTAATTGGTTAAAATTGAAATGTTCTCTCTTTTCTTTGGAAAAATCCATTATTGAATCACTCATTAGAAGGCTTCAAAGGGGAGTCTGTGTGAAGTGGCGGTGGGGGCCGAGGGGGCTGGCTACTGAGGGCAGGATCAAGTTAATCAATTTAATGTTTCTTCTTGTTTGTTTTAAATGCTAATGTCTAATTGGCAGAAATGTATACAATTGCATTCTAACAGAGGATATCCTCCCTAACAAAAGCAACTCTGAATGCATTATTGACCACTCTTTGGTCCACTTTCATTTCCAAATATTATCTTTAATTTAATAATCTTCAGTCGTTTTCAGAAAATAAATGTAATGCATGCTGTACAGTATATTACACTTTTGATATGGCCTTTTCAAGAGAGTTTATATTTTATATTTCGTAGATTTACAGGTAACGTTATCTTTTTTTTACTTGTTCCTTTTCAATAGAGCAGTATCTAGATTATTGTACTAGCCAACAAAAGAGTTAGCTTGTTGTAGCACCAATAAAGGACTTAAATGGATAATGGATTTGGAATGGTGGGGTGCGGTAGGACGACAAAATAAAGCAGATGGAGTGCTTCGTCCTGATTCACCGAATATTGCAAGGGCTAGCTGTATTTTATATGGATGACTGCTAATTTTTTCACATTTGTTTTCATAGTGTAATTTTACTGTTGAACTTAAACACAACATGTCCTCTAACTGTCTTTGTTTTACATGGATTCAGTCAATACCCTTACAATTCTAAATCTATTTGCTCATTTGATTTGAAATCTTATAATATCTATACTGTAAATGTCATAGGATGGTGACCATAGCTCAAATAAAACAAGCTTTAATGAAAATCAATCCAACAGGTTTTATCATGCATGGCTGAAGGTCTTGTTTTGCTTTTTTAAACAAAAATAATTATTGAGCTCCGAGCTGTCGGAGTTGCACTTGAGGCTGTTTCTGAGGTCTCTGCATCAAACACCCATGTTCTGTGGCTTACTGTTGAGGGGGTGTGTTGCAGTGATATCGTTGTTCTGACTAACTAACAAAGTGAAGAATCATGGGAATAATTTTTTTCGGGGGGAAATCATTGGGGCTCAGTCAAAAGAGAATCTCAAATCTAAAGATAACTAACATTGAGGAACAAATGTTAAACTTTGATTGAAGATTTGACTATATTCTGCTCAGTGTCAAATCTTTTGAATCGATCCAAAGCCAGGAGTCTGAAAATAATTACGCTTGTTTTCAATTGACTTGCGATGGCTAAGCTACAAATAATAAATAAAATATGTATTTATGTAAAGCATAAAATTCACATATTTTGAAGGCACGTCTGTTATGACTACGTAACTAGACATACACTGCTCATGTGACCTTTCAGTTCTGACATGGCGCTGTACTACACTGTCACTATCACTGCTCTGCTTTTCCTCTCATTTTTGTCTCTTCTGCTCATGTGGGATCAGTCTGTCTTTTTGCATGCAGGCTGGCAGCTCTCAGCTATGTTCACCACCCCTGAAGGAGAAGCAAGCTTGTCCCAAAGTCGCTGAGGCGGATTAGTCCGTGTCGATCTCGCTCTCCCTCTCCCTCTCCCTCTTTTTAAACATTTTGAGGACTGTGGAACAACAACAAGCTTCTAAGGTTGCCAAAAGTGTGTGCATTTGTTGATGTGACTAATTGCCACTGTGTCTTTCATAATGAATAGGGAATGTTACATATTTCAAGATTAAGATTTCTTGATTTATGCTATTAGCAGAGCAGGATTTTCTAATGCAAATAATGTCCCAATACAACAAAATTGCATAGTCAGATATATTCTCATTGAAAGGTAGAATGTTATGTTTAGGAAACAAATCTAGTATCGTTTTTACCTTTTTAAAGACACGTGAGTAGTCATTTCAAGAAAAAAGTGCCCCCATGCATGCGTAGAAACAAGACTTGCCAATAAGGTTGCAACTGGCTCCATAAGCTGTAAGACCTTGACTCTGTGTATTCCTCATGCATGAATTCATCAGCAGCTATGAGAATGACAGGAGAGGATGGGGGGGGGGGGCTGTCTGTGTCCATGGAACCATGGGTACATTATGCAAGGAGGCATCCTTAAGCCATAGGTCAGCAGTAACCCACTCAAGCCTGATTGACTGATTGACACACCTTGTCCATCCTGGCTGACATGCAGAAGGTGGTGTTTAACAGCTGTCTCACACAAGGGTGGTCTCAGTACATCACATGATATTACAGAGGAAAGGTGAAGAACACGTAGGTCATACAGTACATGCCCACGGATGCTACCCATTAGCAGTGTTGGGCAAGTTACTTCCAAAATGTAATATATTACATTTTACTTATTACTCTCTTTTGAAAATAATAAGTTACATTAAAATATTACTGTCTCTGAAATGTAATGAGTTACCCTACTTTAGCAAAAGAATGGCTAGGTATTTTAAATGCTAAAATGTAGTTTAGTGCAGCTCATTATACATCCAGTGAACGGCGATGTGGTATAGCATAACAACTGTGTAGGCTACTAACAACTTGTATTACACGGCTTAGTTGAATACTCGATTCTGATCTTAAATTCTTAACATGTGACACGTTGTTAATACAGTACAGACCACTGTCAAGGACTATAATGAAGGTTGCTACGGAGGATCAAGAAAGAGAAAGGAAAAGAGGTTAAAAGACGGAGCGCTGGACGTCAGATAAATCACCAGAAGAAGGCAGAGAGGAAGTAAACAATAACAGGACACGGAATGGGCTCTGTGGTTTGTTTAGTATATGGCCATGTACAGGCCCGGTTCCAGAACAAAATGACTCAGGGTGCCTCTGAGATTACAGGGGGCGCAGCTGTAGTAGGTTTACATGAGCAATAGTGGCCAGCAACAGCAATAAAAATAGCACTGATGGTCCCCAATGAACAGATTATGGCATTAGTTATGTTTTTAAACCAAGCAATGGAGAACATTTCAAGTGAGTTAAAAGTGCAATCCTGAAATATTTCATATGTCCAAAGTGGACTATGGCAAAGAAAAGCACAAAAGCTTAAAACTGTACTGATAAAACAAATGAGAACATATTGTAAATCAAGGCAAATATTATTTAAACCAGCTCATAGTTTGAAATGGCAAACATTGAAAAGCAAAAGTATTATTAAAACCATGTACTAAATCATCACTTTGGTCCCATACTCTGGGAAGAGCTTGAAAACTGGAATCACATCATCATGTGAGGTTGACTTTGTGACCTGGAGAACATTTCAGCTGCAACATCAGCTTGTTGATAAGCTTGGGATATGAAATAGTTTTGTAGCCATTCGTGGTGAAGGCATCTGTGCTATTGTAAGCATTATTTTTGACCCAACATTTCTACAGGCATGGCAGAATATGGCACTATTTTCACATGAATATTCTAGCCCTTGTCCATTTGTATACCACGAGCTGCAAAATGACCGCCTAACCCCACTGTACAGGCGGGTACTTGTTTAGATACCTGGGCAGGCTCTGTTTTGCCGTGGTATCCTGGCACCTGCGGGCCGCAGAGGGGCGGCTGTCAGGCGGCAAGTCAGGCGGAAGTAAGCTAGTGTCCACAACGGAGGGTAACGTGATGTCCCCGTCTGACCTGTTGCTACTGTCTGCAGTAGATGCAGTGTTGCTGGCGTTTAGTGATGGTTGCTTTAACCATTTTCGTATAAATGATTATCCACAGATGTGTGTCACTGCTGTGGAAGCACTTTGGAAATGATGCACGCGCAGCGGAGCAGCTCACGCGCACCTGACACAATTTGTTGTTAGTATTTTTCGCTCCGTTGTCTTTTTTTGAATAGAGGGTGCATAACATTCAACTGCCCCGAAGATCCCGACGCGAAGCCTGAAGGGTAAACACACCAGGTTTACTAATCTACCCACGCAATTTGTCTGGTGTCGGAATGTCTCGCTATGTTAGTACATTCTTAAAAAACAAAACACCATTTAATTTCGGGTTAAAATGTGTTGTAACTGCGTTACTGAGCATTGTAACGGGTAATGTATTACCCACATTTCATTAGTAATGCGTTACATTACTTCGTTACAGCAAAAAGTAATATATTACTGTAACTCCGTTACTTTTGTAACGCGTTACACCCAACACTGGTAGTGACACAGCCAGAGGTCTCCTTCAAATCGCTGATTACACTTCCAGTAAGAGAACGCCCAACCACCAGCGGTCCAAACCTCCTTCCTGTAGTTTGACGAGCGACAGCCATTTTGCTTTCATCAAAGAGAAAGGGGGAAAAGCAAAAACCTAAGGAGAAGAAAACTTTACAAGTGATCCAAGAAGCGTGTGCAATCTGCCAGCATTCATATGGGGACAGAAAGGACCCCAAGTCCACAGAGGAATGGCTTTCGTGTGCAGTCTGTTTCCGGTGGTTCCATGAAAGCTGTGCAGAGGATAACGGGGTCTTGGACGATGATGGCTCCTTGACATGCAAGGTCTGCTTGTTTCCAGACATGTAATGTTGTAAGCAATTGTTTTAGGCAGGTTCATGTGTGTGTGTGTGTGTGTGTGTGTGTGTGTGTGTGTGTGTGTGTGTGTGTGTGTGTGTGTGTTGTGCTGCCTTCAAATATACCTGTTAAAGGTGTATGTGTTCCCTGCTAAATAAATTTCAATGATTTTTTTAAACTATTACAATCAATTGTTGTTTGATGATGTTTGATTCTCCATGTAACATCCACACCTATAAGCCTAAATGTTGTAACAACAATAACATTATAAATAGTAAAATAGCTGAACATGGTATTGCACATTTAGCTTTGAGTGTTACTGACCTGAGATGTTTTTATTACATGAATTAAGGTGACTGAGGCTTTTCAACATAGACTTTCTAGTGTCCTACATTAAGAAATGCAGATTGTCCATATTAGGGCAAATCACCCTAACTAATGTTATACATTTTAAATTCTGTTAAGATGGTTTTGAAAAACTGCAAGATACATTATCCTATGTTATTACATGGCTTAGTTGAATACTCGATTCCATTGATTTAACTGTTTTTCAAATTTAACAGTTTGAAAAGCAAAGCAAACTGTCTGCTTGTCTTTAGTCTTCCGCTGTCTTGTGAGAGCAACATGGAGGATTTTAACATTACTTTTGATATATTTGGAGAGCACAGTAATTTGGAGGAATGGTTAGTGGCTGATGAGTCCCCAGTGAAGAAAATAAAAGACAAGAAGGACAAGAAAACAGCGGAGAAGTAAGAGAGGCCAAAAGACACAGAAATTTGAATGACAGAGAAATCGACCAAATTGAAGAGGACAGGCATGAATTGAATACAAAACGGAACACAGTATGGGCTATGAAACTATTTATAGACTGGCAGATTGAAAAAAAACAACCAACAAAGTTTGACAGCTACGGGGCAGAAACCCTCAACACGCAGCTGCGGTCCTTTTACCGAACGGTCCAGACATCAAACGGCAAAACCTATTCAGTTGCCAGTTACTTTGGCATCAGGGCAGGGCAGAGCTCTCTCTATGACTCTGGGGCAGGGATATCAACATACTCTCCAAGGTTTGACATCATGAACTGCGCTACTTTTAAAGCAAGCAACGATGTTTTCACATCTGTTGGTAAAAAAGCTCATGCAAACCGGGAAGCGTCAGCCAGCACCACCGCCTATCTCAGCCTGCGGATTTGCTCAGGGTCCCACAGGCGCTGTCTGTGGACAACAGCCGCGGACTGGTCCGGAAAGTGTTGGATGGATGTCAGCGCATCTTGCGCAACGAGGCAGAGAGGGAAATCGACATTTGATCAAAGCTCTTTATTTCTAAACTGATGATCACGATGGAATACATATCGTCTGCCCCACAACGCCGATACCAGATGATAAAGAATCCAAAAAGATACGTAAAGCGAACGACAGAGGTTTTTTTTGCGCGAGCGGAAAACTAAATGCGCCCGCTGCAGTTCAAAAAGTAATGTTCCCTGAGCCATCTGAGCCGCCAAAGCCTCTACCTCCCCCCACTAAGAAGGACCAACAGCTTCTAACAGTGGATCAGTGTGGTGTTCACTGAGCCCATGGGGACTCCTTTCCTGGGCAAATGCACTAAGCCAGCAAGCCCAGCTCCAAAGCGCTACACTAACCTAGCCTGAGAAGCCGGCTGTACAAGCTGCTCTTCTCAGCTGGTCTTGGATCAAAAGATGATGTCTGGGACTGGCACACGGTGCGGAGAGAGCTGAAAGAGTTACTGAGGCTCTGACAATACTGAAGGAGAAATGAGCAACATCCTGTCTCAACCCCAGGAATAGCACGCCTCGGTCAGTGCTTTTAGTTGTTTGTCCTTACACTCCCATTATCCGTGACGATCCAAGGGCACTTTTTCCGTTTTTTACATGTGGAAAATTGTGCTTTCAGGTGTGTCATCTGCAAACCCCGCAAGGAGATGGGATCAAGGACAGAAGAGTCTCGTCTGAATATCCCTAAAGGATTTTTCTATGTCTCTTGTATATAATGGAAACGTCCATGTTAAGGTAATTAGCGCTAAGGCTCAAATGTACCCTGCACATAGTTGTTGCTACGAAGCAGTTCCTGCCGTTGCAACGTAGCCTAGTTCAAACGGCAACAACTGACTATTTTTATCGTAGCGGACGCATTCATTGATTCAATCATAAAAACATTTTCTAAGTCAATAAAAGCATTTCCATTATATTGGGATCATGTCATTTACTCTGTTGAGAAAGTGGCCGTGTAATAGCGTGGTAAATGGCAAGATCCAAGAACCCGCTCAGGTCCTGATCCCCTGTCGGGGTGTCTTTTCCCCATAGTGACCGCCTGGATGCCATTACGGAAACTGTTAGGTACATGCTCATTGAGATAGTATGTAATTT
>NW_011367634.1:338125-340688 GCF_000735185.1 Notothenia coriiceps | reverse complement strand
GGACCTGGGGGGACGGAGCCGTCTCCGTCGCTGCCCCCTCCCTTCTGGAACTCACTCCCACAACCCATCAGAGACTGCACTGACCTCACCACCTTCAAAAAACTCATCTTCAATCTGGCTTTTAATGTGTTGTTTTTTGTATTATTTGACTTTAACTATATATATATATTTGTTGTTCTTTTCTTTTCACTATATCTGTAAAGCGACTTTGAGCACCTGTAAAAGCGCTAACAAAATTAATCTATTATTATTATTAAAATCAGCCACACAGAGTACAGATATTGTCATTTTCTGGTTAAAACTGCCATTTATGATGCTGAAAATGTCAGAACTGGACTCTGCATCCTCAATAACCAAAAGAAAACGACTCCAAAAACAAAACTGAAATACTTCTTCTACAACTATACGAGTGGTCTCTTGATTTGGCATTATTAAAAAATGAAAACAATATTTGTTCTTGTCAAGAATACACCTCAAACAGGTTTAACGACTGGCAATATACGTATATGTCCTGCTACTGTAGATATATATATATATATATATACCGTTAATTGTTTTATTTGTATAACTTGTTCTACCTTTTAATTATTGTAATGCTAGAAAACATTGCTGATGTAAAAAGCTAATGAATGAATAAAATACTACCTACCTACCTACATTATACACACGCAAAGTATATGTAGTTATTCAGTAAAAAAGTTAGTACATTATCAGAGCTAAAAGCCAGGTTAGCTCTACAGACGTTGTAGCTACAGTTAGCACATTAGCTCGTTTAGCTGCAGTTGTTTGTAAAAAGGATACTAAACACCGTCCTCTCCCAGGGCTCCAGCATGTACAGCGCCGTCACCAGAATATACTGGTAGTAAAACCACGATAAACTCTTCCAGCAGTCTCCCAGAGCCATAGTTATTATAACTTTTACCAACGCCGACTTCTGTTTCTTTTTATCTCAATGTTTCTTGTCCTCCTTTCTGCGTGAGATGACGTAACACATAACATAACGTAACACATAAGGTGCTCGTTTTCAGCCAATCAGAGTCCGGCGTTCGGGCGTGCGCATGTGACGTAGGCTAGGGAGTTCCAACATTCGGGAATCAGAATATTTTTTGTTTAATTTTATTTACTTTCAATTCATCGGTTCGTTTCAATTGTATTTCTTTCTTAAACCAGTAAATGGAAAAGCGACTGCAATATTTTTTTGTTTTTGACTTTAATAAAAAGGCCAGAGGATCTTTGGAGCGAGGCGGAATTCCCGGAAGCAGTTTCAAAATAAAAAAGCCCTGGTCTGATAAACGCAAAGGAAGGACTAAACTACCAAAAACAAGAGTTGAATCTAGAGCCATATGATATTCTAAGTTCCTTTGATAGTGTGTGTGTGTGTGTGTGTGTGTGTGTGTGTGTGTGTGTGTGTGTGTGTTTCTTTCTTAAAGCAGCAAACAGAAATCTTTGCCCCCTTTTACATAAAAATGTTTCAAATGTTACATAAAAATGTTTTTTAAAGTAATATATATATCACTCTTATATCATTCTTATTTTAATCATTTTTTGTTTTTGTTTTAGTATATATTTTTATCAGGCTTTAATTAGGCTGTGGCTGTGAGGTACTGCAGTTGTTTTTCAGTCTGAAGGTTGTGGGTGCAATCCCCGCCATGCAGTCCTTGTTAAATTGTTAAATATCTGATGTCACAGCTAGAGTTAAGAAGAGTTTCAAAATAAAGAGATCTCAAACCTGCTAAAAAAAAACTTCCCTATACTCAAACCTGTAATCTATTAAATACATGTAATCTTAATAATTTAATAAATGTTGTTCACAGAATACAAGGTTAGCCAAACCAGTTGTATTTATTTAATATAGTTCATTCAATGATCTCTTTTATTATCATGTCATACTCGTTATACCTTGCTATTTGTGTATTAAATGTGGACAGTGGACACCTAACAATGTATTGATCCATGAATTGACTATATCTCGACCATCTTTGTCATAGAAGTCCTCATATAGGAAATGCACAATTGACTCCCGTTTCTTTTAATAAAAGCTACCGTGACTTTCTGTTTGATAAAGTTACAGGGCCTTTAAACATTATGTCATCTTAAAAAGTTGGAAAGCCCACTCTACGTTAGGGCTGAACGATTAATCGATTTTCAAATCGCAAAGCCTGCGATTCTTTTTAAAACTTTTGTTGTTCTTCTTGTGTGTCAGTCATCCGCACCAATCAGAAGTGCTGTGCTCCACATGTACCAGCCATTGTTAACCAATCAGAAGTGCTGTTCTCCACATGTACCAGCCATTGTTAACCAATCAGAAGTGCTGTTCTCCACATGTACCAGCCATTGTTAACCAATCAGAAGTGCTGTTCTCCACAGGTACCAGCCATTGTTAACCAATCGGAAGAGGCCCATGATAGAAGGTGATAGACAGATTGATCCAATCAGCTTCCAAATGGAGCTCTCCTAGATGGTTTGGTGAAGCAAACCATCTGTGTCAGGTTAGTAATGCTCCATCACATGTTTCTATTACAGGGTGAATCTTAAACTGAAGCTTGACTTTAAAGCAACCCAA
>NW_011367634.1:315573-338117 GCF_000735185.1 Notothenia coriiceps | reverse complement strand
CACCACTGTCTCCTCTCCTCCTCCTCTCCCAGGCCTGATGGAATCTCCTTGGTTGAACTAATCAGGTATTCACAAAGACCGCTCTCCGACGCCCACCTCTTCTGCACATTCTGTCATGGATGAAATTAGTAGCTTAGGTCCTTTGTGGATCACTTTTCCTGTCATATTTTGTGCACACGATGCCTTCTACTTTAACTGGGGGGTGGTTGGGATACGGTGGGAGGCGAGAGAGGGGGTCAGGATATTGATCCTTGTATCCCCCCCCCCCCCAATCACACCTGAGTTTTAGTCATGTGGGGAAACGACAGTGGAGTGACAAGGATTTGAGATTCTGTCGTTAGCGCACAGAGCTAGAGCGGGAAGACTTGACAGAATCTCTTTTTTCATTTTTGATGGATGAATATTGTTTTTGTTTGCATTTCATCTGCTTATATGCGGCTCTGCCAACTATTTCCTCCACACACACCTAACACCCCCACACCTTCTTACCTTCGTTCTCTTTTCGCCGTAGTTATTTTATGTGTTTTTGATCGCGCAGGAGATAGCAGCACCTGCACATCAGCTCTGCTTCTAAATGAAAAGCAATGGTATCGACAGGCACTATCGTACACAGACACCGCTGCGACAGAACAGGCAGGGGAAAACGGGAGAAGAAAAGCAGTGGGGGCAATCAATAAGGTAGTAATGAGGACTCAGATGGTATGGACATGAGAAGGAGAAATAAAGTGTAGTGTGAGAGAAAGAGAAGAGAGATCGGAAGGGAGAGCGAAACAGAGCGAGGAGGAAGGTACCAGGCCATGCATGATGTATGGTGGGAAAAAAATATTATGCGTATTTTTTTTTTTTGTGTGTGTGTGTGTGTGTGTGTGTGTGTGTGTCCGACCACTGACACATAGTGGTTGGATTATTGATTGTTGTTTTCACTGTGACCCCGCAGAACCTGGCAGTCACCACAGATGTTCTGTACAGCACAGTTCACTCCTTCATGCCCCGAGGTACAGCAACACACACACAGCACTGACATGGTGAGACCCTCCTGGGCTTTGCAGGACCGCCCTACCTGCCAAGTCTCTGCCATTCACCTGAAATATAGTCTTCAATGTCCTTCACCTAAATTGCTTTGAGTTTATATATACGTGCATCGGTGTTACAAAGTAACTCATCATGTACACTTACAGTCTGGACAGAGTTTTGGTTATTTCATTTAACCAGGTTTTGAGGAAAAGTTCCCTACTACTTTTCCAAAAATAAGTATTTTAACTAACATTGTAATTGTGTTATGCTACATGTGTAAAAAATGAAATTTAAAATGCACCCCTGGGCACAGACATTTAAGGGACCCTTAATCTTTACTAAAGGGGGACTAATGAGTTTCAAAGTGTCTTCTTTATGTGTCTTCTTTTATGTATATCTTTACTTTGAATTCCTTTGTAGTGGTTTTGCATACAGTATATTGTTGTTCATTATGCATCTCTTTCTAGTTGTTTTGCAAGTTTTAGTGGAGGTTTTGAATCTTTATTTAGTAATGTTTTTATATTGTATGTCCTGATTTCTGCCAAACGCAGGAAGTAGTCTGCCCTTTATATGCAGCAAGTCAGAAATAAGCAAGAACAGCTGGCTTTCAGGGACTTAACTCTGTCCCACTCGTCACAAACTTACCGTTATATCTTTATTAACTGACCACAGTCTTTACCCCCACTAGTTTCCCTATGAGCCATATCTTAACCATACTTTATATACCGGTACATATACCAAAATATGTGGCCATCGTTAACCATTCTGTAGTTGCAATGTGTCAATATTGTACAAAGAAATACATTGTACACAGTATTGTCATACTGATATTCTGTACAAACTGTGAAGTCCACAGTAACATTGTTACAAATGTAAAATTTGTGATATTGGGCTATATAAATAAACATTGATTGATTGATTTGAAATCTTTGACATTCAGTTTCAGAAATGTGAAGGATCTTCTTCTTGTCCATTGATATAGTTGGAAAAACACAAAACTAAATGCTCCCTCATTCTTATATATAGGAGTTTAGGACAAATATTTAGAGAAGATGAAAATGTTTCCAGGCGCCACAAACGTTGAGTGAGAAAAATGTGTCCACACGATCTATGTGAATCCTTTTAACACATGCAAATAAAGATATTGTTGCCATTATTTGGTTACTGTGATACCCGGGGCATCTACAAGAGTCTTTCCACCAACAAAAAAACAATTCGGTGTGAAGTAATTAAAAAGAACACAGAACAAGCCAAATGTTAATTTAACACCAGTGCAGTAATTGGTTATTTACTTTGTTTGAGAAAATCTGTGCGCACACGTATGTGTTTGCATTTACTATGGGGCAAGGTTAAGTCTTAGTATTAAATAAGTGTGGAGGCTATTGATGTATTTCCTTATTCACATTATCAGCTGTACATTTGCATTGATATCATTAGCTGTCATCGTAGCAGAGTGATGGTTTAGTTTGACAAGGAGTTTAGAATTGTATTCAAGACATGCTGCTCAGGTAACAAAAGAATAAGTGTAACTTAATTTGGTCACTTGTTCAGTAGATCATGAATCAGTCTAGGTGAATTAGATTTCAGGCACTAATTAGGTTCCTATTTCATTAATCATTCAGACCCTGATGAGTCATAGTTCTAATGCAATGTGGTAATGGTGACTCATAAACAGCACAACTCATCAGAGCAACTGCAAAAATAGTTAAGAAGCACAGACAATTAAAATAGAACCTGTATGTGGCTTTAGAAATATCTTTGAAATACATTTCATCGCTGCAGTGACACAGGGCTTGCTTTGTCAGTCCTTGGAAACAAGAGACTGAATGGAAAGTAAAAAGGTTCAGGGAACCACCTTTCCTTCAGGGGAATCTCCCCCTCTGTTGGTCAAAGAGTCAAATGTAATTCATTCACTGACAGACTTGGTTTTCTTTGGGCACTTCAAGTGTCTCCAGGAGTATGCTAATGAGGGCAATAATGACACCTCAGTTGCCTATACAGGCCACCTGTTCATCTCTGGAGGGGAAGTTAAAAATAAATCACTGGCCCTATCCCTTCTGCGAGCTTAGCATATGGTTCAATTTGCCTACTTAGAATTCTTATCTCCGCTTCTGTGGGAAGAACAGTGACTTTAAAGTAATATTCACAATGGTTGTATTGTACCTACCTTTATACTTTGAATATTATTTAATTTACCTGATTGAAATTAAGGGGAGGTGGTGGGTTTGTTCTCTACTTTGGAAGATTGCCGTAAAATATTGTACAGACATTTGTAGTGCCCCAGGGGAAAAAGACTGAATGTAGTGATCCCCTTACTTTATCTCCATGAGAAAATATGTGCAAAACAAAAATACTCTAATCAGCTGTCCAGAAAAAACCCGAAGATAGTGCATGTACGCACGGTTTGGTGAGCATGTTAGAATTCTGCCAGCATAGCTCAAAGAGCAGCTGTGATAAATGTAGCATTTATTTCAAAATGAGACTACCATTATCCTGACTTTTCTATATCCAATACAAGCCTTGACGTCACTTAATTCAAATAACCATTTTCTCTGTTACAGTACGTGTCTGAAAAGAAAGAAAGAAATCATCTATATGCTTTTGACTCAGATCTCTTTGTTTGGTTGTTTTTGTCAGTGTGAGTCAAGGAAAAACCTAATATATTTTGGAGTGGATCATAGCCATAGGTAATTCAACGATTATGTTTTACTTCCAGTAACATCGCAAGATAAGGCAATTGTGGAGTGGAAAAGTGTGTTCCCAAAATGTGTGTGTGTGACCCTAAACCCGGAAACAGCTATTTCGATGTTGAAAAACATAATTATTTTGTTAACGTCCATTTTGTTTCCATATGACGACTTAAAGGAAACACACCTTCAGTTGGAACCAATTCCCATATAAAAGTAACACTGGCCATGACCTTGTTCTGTGATTTGCCCTTCTAATTATTGAAGTTCATGTAGAAATACATTCTTAAAACTTTAGCTTTTTTTTTTCAGCAGTCCAGCTCAGCCTCAAGGTAACAACTGGACTTAAACAACTTGTTTTTTGAACTGGTTGCTTGTTCTGAAAGCTAAGACATGAAAGCAGGATAAGTAGAGCCTCACAGGACCGCTTAAGTGACCATTGACTCTTGGTCTTGTTAACCAATGATAAGTAATTGATTACAATCTTCCAGGTCCTTTGTGCCAAAACTGGTAACAGGACATGTCAGCCTTTTTTTCTCCCACCACAAGAATTGTGCAACAGTTACACCGTACAGAATACATCTAAAAAAGAACCACAACCAAGATTACAACATTCATAAAGGTATCATTCTTCACAGAGTTGCTGTGTTGGATTGCATTCAGTTGGACAGGCGGTCATGATGTTGAGTCCACCCCTGTATACTATACAACTGTTGTTTAGTTAAAAGTCTGTCTCTTTAAATAATTAGTTGTATATCACAGGCAGCACTGTCATAATAATGGAAAACAGCAGCTTGTCTCATTCAAATGAGGCAAACCTGCTGAGGGAAGAAGAGTACAATGCTGCAAATATTGGCTTTTGGCTGCATTTTTCTGTATTTTTTTAACTACTTGGTGAAGGATATTTAAGGTATAAACACACCGTTTTACAAGCATAATGTAATTATATAAGAGTCAGCATGAGACATCTTTTACCACACACTTAACATTAATTGTGTTTTATATAAGAGATCCTCTAACTCTTTATGTTTACCACCAGCTGACTGTTCCACCTTTCTTATCTGCAGTGATCAGTTTTAATAAAGCAGGGACCTGTTTTCAGTCAGGTGGAACACCTTAACACCTACAATTCAAAAAATAAATAGAAACATACTTAAACCATGAGGAGCTGTGTATCGCATCATCTGTCATTTAAGTTCAAGGTCAAGATCATTTATGAAATGTTTGCCCTGTCATGAAAAGCAATTTTAACGAGACACAGACATAAATAGAACCTTGCATTGATTAAACTAGCGACCACAGTTCTGTTGAAGGTTTTCAGACTAGACAGAATTGCACAAAGAATATGTGTTGTATATCAGCTGCATTATTGAGCCTGAATATACTGACAAAAATCCACTCAAGGAAATGTGCTGAGGTGCTCTGGTTTAAATTAATATTTAATCGAAGCATACATCCTGGCATGCTATATTAAAGAAAAAATAGAAACAAAAAGAGATCTTGTTTTGATCCATTGTGAGTGTGCAGTGTTTACACATTTTCTGGAAAGATACATCTAATGAATTATCCTGAGGTCATTTTTATTCAAAGTATTCCAAACCGCATGGGCTACAACTCATTTTGAACACAGTAATGTGACAATAATATTAGTACTGTGTTTTCCACCGCATATTATGGTGAGTTTGTGTATGCAACACTTGCCTGTGTGTATATTCATTGGGAATAAATACAGGATCTGCTTTCTGTTCACTGCTTGATGTTATCTGTAAAAGTATTTTATGTATTGCTGCTGTTACCCTGTTAAAATATAACACCTGCAGTGCTTCCCAATGTGTGGCTCTTATTGTTGATTTTACATTACCAACCCAAATACTGCGCAGAGAAAGTAATGCTGAGTTCCAGCATCTTGGAACTCGAAAATGTCCAACCTGTACTAGAAAAAGTAAAACTTCAGAAGGAGTTACTACTTGTAAACTCATTGCAAAACTATCTACTTGGACTTCCCAAAGTTTTTGTTTCCGGCATCACCGAACAATGGAAGCGTTGATTGTAAATGTAAAATATAACTTGGATATTATTTGGATGTATTTGTAATAATGATATTGCAATCATACATGCTACCCTAAAATCTCAAAAAATTACTCAAATCTTTTATTTATGTTTGGTGCCAAACCCTTGGAAAACTTTGAGATCCAAAGTTGGAAAATTCCCACATTTCAGTTGTCTGGAACAAAACATTATTACCATTATACAATTAAATAACAGCCTTTGCAAAAATAAACAAGTATTTTAAAACTACAACCAAAATGTGTTTGTTTTCCATTTACTGGTTTAGTTTACCAGAGAGTTGGATTGGATTCCTATTAAGTAAATGGAAATTAATGAGAGAGAGGGTGAAAAGAAAAGAAAAAAATGTGATAAAGAATGAAACTTAATTTAATACCAAAATGTGTTTTGGTGATAAAGTGACTGATGTGTCAATAAACTGTTGCTATACAAATTATCTCTTTAGTTATTTACATTATCACTCGCCATCATCTTTGTGCCTTGTCATTGTCGTCTCGTGATATTGGAATTTTTGGAGTGTATTTTAATCAACAGTGGAAATGCTTTAAGGACTGGTGTTTTGTCCTGTCTTGTGCTGCATGTTCTTTTAAACGTGTGTGTGCATCCATAAAGCAATCTGTTGTTTCTCATTCTGCTGCTTTGATGGAGCCACATACAGAGAGTTCAAATAAGAAGTCAACGGTCCATGTAGGTAATTTAAAAAAAAAACATAATGCACAACAGCGATGCTTGATGCCACTCAACAGTCTAAAGTGTAGAAATCAGAAAACACATTATTATTTAAAAATATATAAATTGTCTACCCGCCAACAGAGCACAATCATAGCCAATCTCCCGCTGAATCTTCTCTCCGGTCCTAAAAGAATGGTGTATCCACTTTTCATTCCTACCCTGCTGTTTTGAGCTCCTGCAAGATGAGTCACATCAAATCAAAGCCCATCAAACGTTATGCTCTTAAATGAATGGAGGTGTCATGAGTCAGATTCTTTATTATTGGGAAAGTATCACCTTTTTTCACCTTCACAAATCTGTGCACTATCTCTTCCACCGGATCCCTATCTGGCATTCAGCGGTTTACTTCAGATCGACAAAGAGACACAGACAGGGTTCATTCAATCTTCAAGGGCAAACAAATTCTGCCTATCCTATCTTTGCAAGCACCAATTTGATGGTTTTCGGCACTCTAAAGGAGGTAGGAGTGATTGGATTCAAACCATGCTGTTGATCAAGTGTAATTGAGTGGCTACGATTACTTAAATACATGTTTTCTAAGACTTCGGGCATCAGTGACTACCTCTCGTTTACCGGGTGCTTCCCTTTCCAGTTCATTTCTCTCTCCTCTTCTAAACCCCTTTTAAGATGTTGTTACAAAACTCCAAAAGAGATGGCAACTGACTTGCCACCAACTGAAGGTAGTCACTTGTCTACCATTTGTTTTCAAATCAGTCTGGAACAGAAGAAATTATAGTCATTGAAACTGATTGAGAAACATTCTTTCTGTGTACGGTTGCTTCACATAGTAACAAGTAAACACACCATCACCCACACATTTGATGCACCCTTTGCACCAATCCCAAACAATATTAGTCATCGCTCAATGCTCCATCTAGATAACTTTGTACCAAAGCCAACAGAGCTTGTTTTGGTGAGTAAAACAACTTGAAAGGAACCATCTTCTGAGATAAATCTGGTTGTAGGTTAGGACCTTATTTATTTAAGCCATGTTCTCTCCATTACCAATAAAGTGCCTTACACACCAACTGTACACACATACAACCACATCACCCAACGTGTCTTTTGGTCGTCCCTTATTATTATTTTTTTAACAAAGGTTACCTGAATGGGTGGAGCTAGGTAGAAGACACTTTAAGCTAACTAAATGTTAAATTAATTTTCTTGAACTTAAAACACACTGAAAGATCTAAAATGAAAACATGGACCACACCGAAACTGTCAATCCCAAATTGAGCCAAGCTCTAAAGCACACATGTCAAACTCAAGGCCCGCAGGATCATTTCTAATCACTATTAGATCTGGCCCGCCGGTATATTGCACGCACACCTTCACTGAATCCTGAGGGTTTACTCAGCTCAGAGCCTGAGCCCAAACTTGCACCCAAGATGAGATGCCAAGTATCTGCTTGAACTAGCATCACAGAGCAGCAAACTGAGTTTAATGGATGTTTCCTTTTTCACTTTCTTTCTCACGACAACAGGGCATGTTTGTTTTTTTCTTTGAGGGAAATTGTTTTTTTGAAGCTGTTGTTGGCCTGTGGAAAAATGTAATCATAAGAAATGACTCCAGAAAAGCTGCAGATAGAGCCATAAGAAATGAATGCAACTGATTATTTAATGTTTCATGTTGTTTTTATAGGCAATAATTTAAGCTTTGTTAGTTCCAGGTTTAATATGTGCAATAAGTTCATTTCAATATGTTTTGGAATAAACATTGAACCAGTCCGGCCCTCGACTAGTACCCATTTTTAAATGTTGGCCCACTGTGTATTTGAGTTTCACACCCCTGCTCTATAGCATACTTGTATCTACATTGAACAAAAATATAAATGCAACACTTTAGTTTTTGCTCCCATTTTTCATGAGNCGCCTCCCTAGGGAGCTGTTCCAGGCACGTCCAGCTGGGAAGAGACCGAGGGGTAGACCTAGGACCAGGTGGAGGGATTATATCTCTTCCCCAGGTCAGCGAAGAGATATAATCCCTCCACCTGGTCCTAGGTCTACCCCTCGGTCTCTTCCCAGCTGGACGTGCCTGGAACAGCTCCCTAGGGAGGCGCCCAGGTGGCATCCTTACTAGGTGGCATCCTAACTAGGTGGCCGAACCACCTCAACTGGCTCCTTTCGACGCGAAGGAGGAGTGGTTCAACTCCGAGTCCCTCCCGGATGACTGAACTTCTCACCTTATCCCTAAGGGAGACGACAGCCACCCTGCGGAGAAAACCCATCTCGGCCGCTTGTATCCGCTTGTATATAATGAGTGTATTTAATCCCATTCGTTACTTAAAAAGACGTGTTTTGGGGCCATACAATTTAAATAAATGTATTGGACTGAGCTATGACCTGGCTCAGAAGGCCACAACAAAGAGGAGACACACCATATCCACGTTTAACAAAATATGTTAATTTTAGCAAAACCAAATTAATTAAGTTGAAAACCAGTAAAGTATGAGGGGTGGATGTCAGTAGTATCAGTAATATAAAATGCAGGGTGAGGATTGTATGGACATGTATGTGTGTGAAAGTGTTGAAGTGCACAAAGTAAAGCAACTGAAGAAACTAATAATATACTCAACAAAAAGCGGGGTGCCTGCAGGGAGAAGCAGAGAGAGACCAGAGAGGAGCAGAGAGGCTTTAAATAGCTGCAGGGCACCAAACCCAGGTGCCCTGAGTTACTGCAATCAATGCAATCACCAATCACCACAGCACAGACAGGACAGCCACCTCCTCTCTACTGATGAACCCACAGCGGCATCACAGACTGAGTTAAATCATGGGTCGAAATGGACCGGCAAACACCATGAACGGAAACAGCTTTCGAACACAACACGAGGGTTAAGAGGCGAAACCTCTAGGTGGCAATCCTTCTTCAAATCTCTCTCAGTTTTGTCTACTGCATGGACCCCCCCCCCTTTCCTCTTTATTATATATTTAGTTTTTGTCTTTGTATTGTTTTATTATTATTCTTTATTATTTGTATTTATTTATTTATGATGTATTTTAGTTTTGTCCTGTTAGTCTGTACACCACTCTCTTACAAGTGAAGATCAGCTATGTATGGCTTGTCAACTGATGTACTATAGTAGAGACTAAGCTGAACACTAGTAGCTTTGAACTGTTGGACATTTGTAACTGTGGTTCCTATCAATGTACCAAATGTCTTATCTATGTGTCTTCAATACAAAGACGGGCTCCTCATTGATATCAGGACGGCAGAAAGTCTACACAGCTTCAAAGCAGACAGATGCTTCCACTGCATCTCCGCCATTCAACTCAATAAAAGAAAACTAAACTGCAGTACTTAAAGAGTTCAGCCCATTTGAAACTAAGCAGCAGCTCATCACTTTTACTGTAAATATATATAAGATGGAGCCTCAATGACTACCTCATGGTGGAAATGCACTTAGTGAAAGTCTCTTTGGATCTAAATAATGTATAAACTGTAATCATCACACAGAGCTTCAACATTTGTAAGCCTATAAACCGGCATGTTTTTTGTTGATCTGAGTTTAAATCTTCTTAATGTAGTTTTTGGGAGAAGGGGTGGGATTAAATAAGTGTAAACTTCTTCCCACCCCTTTTCGGATGTATAATTAGGTATATCATTTGTTCACATATAATTTGTAAGTCAATCATATTTTTGTTTATCAATTTGATACTGCTTGAGTTTGCACAGCATCATAATTATCTTGTTTTTCATTATAATTAAAACATTTTCGAAATAAATCAAATCAAAAATCTTCATGGTTTATTCCACTTATCGTAAGTTGCATTGGGCAAAAGCATCAGCTAAATATAATGTAATGATGTCAGGGTCTCGCTGCAGACCACCGGAGTGACTTAGGCTGAGGCGTTGCCCGGGCAACAGCACATCCTGGCCTCACAAAGAGGACAACAGAAACAACCCAGTTATAGTCATTCAACCGAATCACTACAACATACACGCAATATGCCGTAGAGGTATAATGTTGTAGAAATGGATGACCTTTCTTAAACGTTGGGAACTAGTTTGTGACATTTAGTAAATCCGATCAACCGTGAAGCATGACGTAACATCTAATTCTACTCACTTTGAAATCAGAAGTGACTTTGAAATGCATGCCTTGATTCATGATGACTCAATGTGACACACTGAGGCAACAATAGAGTGATTTGAAAGGAAGTATCTGGCACAGGGTGTCTTATTTGTTGTTCTCAAAATACAGAGCAAAGCACCTCAGTGTAAAATGATGTTTGTCTGTATGTCTGTCAACAGGATTATGGTATAACTTCTGGACAATTTCATGAAACTTTGTGGAAAAACACTCTCTTTTAAGCAAGGATCAGAATCACAGGGAGAATTTAGTTTTACTTGCAAGATTCATCGCATTCATCATGTGTTGTCTGTACAATCCAGATTAGGAAAACTCGTCCTAAATATGTTTCCACAATGTGATTTATAAACACCAAATTCGGACTTCCCGAATTTGGGAAAAAACGCACCATCAGAGGAGCACATGAATGCACCATTCATCACGTTATGCTAACATTTTTTGGGAGCCCTTTGTTGTTGTTGTTAATCTTGACCTCATCACTTTGTTGTGAGAGATTCCTCTTCAAGATTCAAAGAGTCAGGCGCAACATTCAGAAGAGCACCGTTTATCAGTTTAGCAGAAATGTACATTTTAATTGAATGCTGATGTTGGGCCAAACTAAAGTAACTGGAGCTCCTTTGCAGAAAAAAAGCCGTTACCGAACTGAAGTGTGAGCGCATGGAAGATGACAGGCAGTCAGAGCCGCTCACATCCAATATGCACGATTCTACTTCCTGTGCCAACACTTATTTCTGGGATTACGTGTGTAGGAATGTCACTAAACTACTGCTGTGTGTGTGTGTGTGTGTGTGTGTGTGTGTGTGTGTGTGTGTGTGTGTGTGTGTGTGTGTGTGTGTGTGTGTGTGTGTGTGTGTGTACATACTGTAGCTCATCCTTTGTCTCACTCTCTCTCTGCATCCATTAAGAACAGTGCTGGCTGAGCTAAATCCACCAATGCTATCATACGCACACTAACCCGGAGGCGATATTCCCTATAATGGAAATCACATACCTCCTCTTCCTGCTTGCTGCAGTTTAAACGCTCATAAAACGAAATGGAAACCTGTGACAGCACCTTTCCTATTAACAGCGTGGTATATAAGTCGCCATAAACGTGGTCACTCCACCTCCTCCTGCCTTTAATGGCAACCACTAAACACCACACTTGTTTTTTACTCTGCCTTCCTGTCATGGAGCGGCGGTCTGATTAATAAGGCTAATCAGTGTCCCTCAGATGGGGGGGTCATGCTGCAGTAAGCATCTTTATGACAGTGTGTGTGTGTGAGTGCAGATATCTCACGCTCTTGGTAGGTGGTGAAAAGGATGCGGAAGCGGCTCTTGCGGCTGGCCTCGTCCGCCCACATGCGGATGACTCCCAGCGTGGAGACCAGCATGATGTCGTTGGCCACGGTGGAGCAGAACTTGTTCTTCAGGTCCTCCACCGAACTGAGAGGAGGAGAGGAAATAACCATCAACAATCTCAATATGAATCTTGTGAATGTGAAGCATTTCTTTGATGCCCCTCACTCAGCGGTTCCCAACCTTTTTCAACTCAGGACCCACTTAAGAATCTAAACAAATTTTGCGGCCAACATTCAACCATAAACGATACGGAGGCTCAATAAAGTTCTGATTGGTCGATTCAGAACATGTGACATGTTGTTAATCCAGTAGAACAGACCGTTGTCAAGGACTGTAATGACCGTTGCTAAGGAGGAAGAAAGAGAAAGGCAAGGAGGTTCAAATAAAAGAAATCTCAATAATGAAATGTTTCCACACAAATCATAATGTTTTGAAAATTATTTGGCGGCCCACTTGCAATGTCTTCGTGGCCCAGATAACAATTTAGATCTCATAGTCATTTTTGACCACTTAATGATCCAATTACATCCTTATCTTCCATGCCCTCCTTGTTTGTTCACACCATGTAAAGCGGCCTTAGGTCCCTTGAATGGCGCTATACAAATTGAATCTATTATTATTATTATCTCAAAATATCAAATATATTTTTCTTTGATCATGATTCAATCTTCTCGCTATATCGAGTTAAAATAAGTATTTGTGTTGCCTTTCAAATAGCTCTCTGGCTGTTCAATCAAAGGAACAGTTTGATATTTGGAATCCAAACACCTGCTTGATTGACAGCCTTCACTTATCATCAATACGAAGCAGACGGCAGTGAGAGATGTCAATCAATAAGTGTGTTTTTAACTTGAACCCCCGTGCGTTATACTTTCAAAAAAGCCATAAAAAAGCCATTTTCCGATTCTGAGATATATCAAGAAGTAGCAACAACATTGATTTTATATTTGGGTCACATCTAAGATGGAAGGTCCCCCTTCTTAACACTGCTTTAAAAAATGTATACATTAGCACTAAAGAAAGACGGATCACATTTCTCATAAAATGATTCCTGTGTGTTGAGCAAGGACAAGGGAACTGCATGATGTCAAAACCATTAATGTCTTGTCTTGACATAATTACATATTTAACTCTTCACGAAAAACTAAATGATCAGTTGTTATGTTCAGTTAATGACATGATTAAATCTTGATCCGGAGATAATGAGTCTGAGCATGATTTATCTGACACAAAGGTTGAAACGTCTCACCTGCCACCGTCGTACACAGCCACGAAATTGCGCTTGCACTCGTTGGAGTTGGCCATTTCGTAGTCGAGAAATCTCAGGTAGATCTGTCCAAAACAAAGAGGAGGTTTAAAGATATGAGGACATGACAGAGGAAATAATCCAGCTCCTTCATTTGACTGATTATCCAGCGCCTGATGAAGAGGCTCTGTGATGAAACCGGACCGACAGCCTGCTGCTTGTGCAAAGTCATTACACACTCGTATCAAATGAGGACTCAGAATGACAGAGGCCATTAGACTCATTATTCATATCAGTTGAGATAAAGCTAACACCTTGTTACATTTGACCACAAGAGAAAGAAAGGTGTCCTCCATACAAAGTTCATTTCAGACCCTTTATTTGAAAATAATGGACTTCAAACACATGTATTAAAAGCATGGCAGATATAAGGACTATTTAATGACTCTAACAATCCCTCGTTACTTCCCTATTGCCTGTGTATCATTGTCTGTCACTCATTCATCAGGCGGAGATCGTCCAATCACAGTTCTGGTTCTGCTCCGATGCTCACAACACTCGCCGTCATTATGGCGGTTAATTGTGTGACAGCGAAATGTGACCGCTCAAATGCCCAACGAGGAAAGCTGCAGATGGAGGAGGATAATGGACCGAACTCGCCTTCAACAACATGACAGGTGAGAGGGGGGGGGGGACAAGCGAGTCGATTTCCCCCGGGGTTTTATATTAGTGTCAATAATCTTCCACCTCCAGATTTGTCATATTCAGCCACTGTGCGTGTGTGTATGTGTGTGTGTGTGTGTGTGTGTGTGTGTGTGTGTGTGTGTGTGTGTGTGTGTGTGTGTGTGTGTGTGTGTGTGTGTGTGTGTGTGTGTGTGTGTGTGTGTGTGTGTGTGTGTGTGTCTTTCCTGAAATTAATGTGTCCTTGTATTGATATTACTGTCTTAATCCCAGCAGGAGAGGGCCTCATGATGGAAGAGGCTCTGAAGACTTTACAGTGAAATTATTTTGCGACGGTCTATCTCTATCCAATATTGCGCGGATTCCCAAAATGAAATACAAAATATGGTTTCTCAATAACGTGGATAAACTTAGAAAGAATCAATGTTCAGGTCATTGATCCGAGTCTTTACACGCCTTAACTTTCAAAGTATGAAGGACTTTTTGGAAGAAAGCTGTCAGCAATCACGCATTAAGAACGAGGAAAGTAGGTTTTATGGGTGGACAATGTTATTAAAAATGTCTCCATTCCATGTGGCTCGTTGCCAAAGAGGACTGATTTCATGGGTTATTGTTAAGGTTACAGTCAAGGTTCAAGAGGCCAGTAATGGGGAGAGGTAGCTATCAGCATGTTAATTAGCTCGCTCGTTCTCTCGTCAGCGAGCAGCAGGTAAATCAGACGAGAGGTTTTCCTCCCGCAGCACAAAGACTGCAGTTAGAGCAGCCGTCTGTAACCAGTAAAAGCTAATTCAATAGACCCATTACAAACACAACACATTGTTGATTAAGTACACTGGTTTTAAGAGACTTCATGTGGTGGTAATGGCTGGTTAAAATGTCAATGGTTTAAAAGCATAATCCTCCACATTGACCAAAGTACTGTAACTGATTTGTTTGATTTGCATGTGTTTTACATCCAGAGATGGAGACTTTGTACACATTCATGGTCCAGACTAGAGGATGAATATTAGAATTATAAAGATGCCATATTGTGCTTTTTCTGTGAACTATTTCAAAATATACTTGATGAATAGCACATGATTTGATACAACTATTCATGTGCACCTTTGAGTAAGACCTTTAACATCATATTGACGCTTCACTAGGGATGTAACGATATATCGAATATCGCGATATCGCGGAGAGACAATGCACAGTTTGACCCACTGCTGTCACCCATGGCCAAAGCATATCTCTCTGTCCCAGCAACATCAGTACCAAGCGAGAGAGTTTTTTCCACAGCAGGGGATATTGTAAACGCCCAAACATCCCAGCTTTTACCTGGAAATATGGACATGCATATATTCCTAAAAGATAACCTTGATGATGCTGAGTGAGTGAGTTAGAGTTGAGTTACTTGAAAAACTAAAGTGAAACTTGATTTATTCTATTGCAGGGTCTGATTATTATATTGTTGACACTTTAAAATACTACTATCCTACAGTAAAATGTCGTACAAATCAGAAGTATTATTTAATAAAGAAAAATAAATTCACATTTTTTTCCTTTATTTTTCAATATCGCGATAAATATCGTACCGTGGACTTTTTATCGCGATATTATCGTACCGTGAGTTTTTGGTATCGTTACATCCCTACTAAGCACTCGGCGAGGATACATGATTCAGTGGTGATACAGCATCATGACTTTCACTCCAGGGGACTGAAACATGTTTTGACTATGATGCTAACCTGTCCTAATAGATTTGGTTGGAAGGGGCATATTTGAGCATGCAGCTATAGGATGCATTAGTGAGTTCAAACTTAGCTTAAGGGAAGTAACACTCCAGCAGTCAGGATTGTTGTGCTGTCGTCTTAGTTTGCAGATACGTACAGTGAAGAGAGAGTTCCTTTATGACTTGGGGGCAAATAACGGCGTACATTAATTATAAATGTATTATTATGCTATTACTGATACACTACAAAAGAAATGATGCAAGACAAGAGTTTTCATCTGTCTCCAGCAAACTCAAAATGACTGAAAATCTTAACATTTTGAGTTTTAAATATTCAGCTTATATTTGGAAAGCTTGTTTATCCTTTATTTCTAATTAGAAATGCAGTTTTTACGTTCTCCTGTTGACAGAAAAATGCCAGAAAATCTAACCGTGTTGACAGTTTGGACCGGTTTTGCTTCTTTAAATAGTTGGACAATGGGGACTATGATTGTACTTATCCTTCACAAGGCAGTCAATTTAATGAAAAACTGATTAATGTTCTATGCTATAATGTTTCTTTCTCCACTACTTTTATGTGACAGCTAGTAATATTGCAAATTAACCTTTTACAACTTTATTATACCTAAGGGGTGGATAGTGTAAACAAGAATCTATGGAAGTATAGCTACAGTTACAAAGTGATGTTCATGTTTAATAACAAAACACAAATTAAAAGAGCTATTCCATGTCATTTTTGCAATCATTTCTTTACATATAAGGTTGCACTCTTCTGTGTTTTTTTTATTAATTTTGCTACAGGGAAACATGGCAAATTTTAAACACAACACAGACATATTCGCATCTAAAATGTTTTTTTCTGGTAAGCGTTAGCAAATAATGTACACGTTCAGCTGACACAGAGCAACATTAGCATTCATTTTTTGGCCTGTGTCACGTGTCATCTGTTTTAGAGTCAATATTTTCTCTTAACTGCTAATAGCTTTGTTAGCTATGGTGCTATGTTGTCCAACTAACTTTGTCTGCTTGGGTTTAGGGACGTTCTGAACAGTGTTTTCAATAAGGCTTTTTCATCTGACACAGCAGACTTCCGCTGGAAATGACACTAAGAGGTAATGCCACTGAACAAAAACAGTAAAGTTGAGGCCCATAAAACAGAACCAATAATCTAGAAGACACGAAAATGCTTTATAAAGCTGAGAGGAACTACAGATTCATATATTTTTTATGGACATGTCACTTTCAAGTAATGGTTATTTGATCCATTGTCAGTATAATCATATATATATATATATATATATATATATATATATATATATATGATATATTATGTGCAGCTTTAAGAATATTTTCCTTGAAAAATGTTTGTACTTTTACTCTTGAGTCTTTTTACAGAATTTTCATTGATTTTTCCATTCTGCTAATACTATTTCCATCACTGATCAAAACTCATTCAAATGTTCAGGCTGAACATTTCCAATGAATCTACAACCTCCTTGCTCCTAAGACCCTAACAGGAGAGATGACAGGCGGCACAGCACAGTGCATTATACCCTCTCATTAGGTCAGTCCCAGACTACAGGGGGCAGTTAATTTTCAGCCGAGCTGCTGCATCTTCTGCCTCGGCTTCACATTTATTTGAATAAGCCAACACCACTGAGCGGCACACAACGCTCACTAGCAAACACCAGTGACAGAGGTGTGATAATGAAAGTAAAACAGTGGCAGATAATTTCTTTAACTTGTGCCTGATCAGACCGGTGCCTCCCTACTCCCTCGCTCATCAACACTAATGTAATGTACCGAGCAGAGTCGAACACAACCTGTCACAGGGTTGTTAGCGCGGCAGTACGGGAAAATATCTCCTGCTTCTTCTCAGAGGATTCAGCCGCACTGCTCTGGTGATAGCATAGATGCAACAGGACTGGCATAATGTTCTGCCTCTGTGTCACAGGCTCTTGAGAGCAAAAAAGTAGTTATTTAAATCTCAATTATGTTTCCAAACTGACTCTATCAAAGTGTTTTATGTTGATCGGTATTCAATTTAAAGCAGTTTGAGGTGGGGTCGTGTGATTTCATTATGAATTCATCCTCGTGATGAATGTGAAACTGATACACGTATGCAGATTGCAACATGTTATTTTCACTTTGATTAATTAATCATACCGTTCTGAAGACTCAGAACGGTTTGTGTAATTAATCAAAGTGAAAATAACATGTTGCAATCTGCATACATAAACCTGTCAACACATTTTAGTGTCAAGCAGGCGTGTTACAATTGACAGCTTTGTGCGAGCAGCAAATTCATTTTACATCCCTTTTTAAACAGTCAGCCAAGAAATGGCTTGGTAACATTAAAGGGTGGTGCAACTCAACGTTAAAACATATCTAACTAAAGATTTGGCTACAATGCAACTTCAAGGATAGCAGTGATCTGGAAATTCTTTACATATTTGTGTTTGTTGAACTGCCAACCACATGGTATACATTTTACAAAAAAATTCATTTATGTGATCTTTTTGCAGGTTACTTGACAAATAGTGCGATATCATGAGTATGGAGCTTCTGGTATCCCTATTTATGCCCATTCATAGTTCTGCAAATAAACTCTTGCTGCTGATACAGAGATTTTTCCCTAAACTTTTCTGATCTGTACTGTGTTATAGCACTGGTAAAACAATAGACAGAAATTGAATTATTGTCAGAATGAAAATATAATTAATTATTTGTTTGAGTATACTAGGGATGGCATGTTTTTTGTTGGCCAACGTGGAAGTATCCTGGTTTTGCCTACAGAAAAAAGGCCAGGAACCATGTAAGCATGTCATCCCATCTATGTTCCCCTTTCAACACTGTCAGTCTCCAAAAAAAAAAATATATACTGTATATATATAAGGCTTGTGTTAACCACAGACCTTTTCAGAACTTGTCTAACTAAAAATGTAACGGCTTTGTCCACTTTAGAAAATGATTAGCTCTGCAGTTCAATCATCAGGTTCTTATGCAGGTGTGTCTTTGTAAGATACTGAACACCAACTGTAGGAACAGCTGTGTGTGTGTGTGTGTGTGTGTGTGTGTGTGTGTGCGTGCGTGCGTGCGTGCGTGCGTGCGTGTGTATGTGTGTGTGTGTGTGTGTGTGTGTGCGTGCGTGCGTGCGTGCGTGCGTGCGTGCGTGCGTGTGTATGTGTGTGTGTGTGTGTGCGTTTGCGTGTGTGTGTGTGTGCGTGTGCGTGTGTGTGTTTGAGTTTCAGAAGTCTAGTATGGCACAAAGTCACCAAATGAAGCAGTGTATTGCATTTGGGTTACTTCTGTTGGTTTCTAGCTCAACACCTTAAGTTTCCTGCTACCTTACAAAAGTGATGCTGCCTGTCTGACAGCAATTATCAGACACAGGAGTGTTATGTCTGAAAGTTGCACTGGATCATCACCAATGGGTTTCCTAGTTGCAGAGTTAGATTTTTAAGTTTTTAAAGTTCTGGAACATAAAAGGTGACATAGTTATTGAGAATTTCTAGAAAACAAAGGATTCTTTCTGTTTTTATCTTATTTGTTTTATTATAATACTTATTTTTAAGATAATATCGGGAATCCACCTGGGTAAGTGGCATGTTGCCAAAATGTATCTGTGGACCACTCTTTCAAAGAGTGTGAGGGAGAGGGAGAAAGCACAGGTGTGAATGCTGAATGAAAATGGATCCTGTCTGATAATGGTTTGAGAATGCCACCTTGACTCTCGAGAGCCTGTCACTATATGTGTTTTATACTCAGACTCCCTCCCACACACACTGCTACCCTCGCTCAAGGCCATTACATTGAGCACTGGGAGGAAGTCATTAAAACAGCAATCAGTGCTTCTTAATTACTAGGCAATGCAGGAAGATATTTGGTCTTGGAAGGACCAAGGGACAATTCTTAAACGTTCAGCTCCTCTGCAGTCCATTATGCGAGTTGAGTGTTAAAGACTTGCTCCTCCATTTCCGTTATGTTCAAAAACAGACTTGATGAAAATGCCCGGTGCAAAAGCCTTGGCCTTGTTAGGAGTCAAAATGCAATTAACAATGGACCCTAACTTTAATTTGTGTCAGACCTTGCTTTAATCACCTCCCACAAAATTGCCTTCAACAATAGTCCAGCGCTCTAAACAAGTCTAAGCACTACTCTGGGCCTGCTTTGAAATGAGCTAGCTGCAAATGCAGGTAAATACGTTTTAAACATCTTGGGGTAAAGATACTCCTACATGCATTGAGCACTGCATTCTGGCAAAAGAAAATAAATAAGTCGTGACTTCACTTGCAATTGAATGAGCCAATTTAATGTAATATGGCCTGGGGGATAGCTGCATAATTAGCAGACATGTCTTTACAATTTGAATCTACAGTGTTGCCTCTATTTCCCTCCTCACAACAACTGATAAACATACCTTTTCTCCTCACATGGCCACAAAGAAGTATATATTTGCTCACAGGGACAGCATGCTCAGCCAGTCAAGGACAGGATCACATAGAAACTGTGCCCACGTCTCTATATCACATTCTCACACTCGGTGTGCATCAACAGGCACAGCAGGAAGTGTGCCCATCCACACAGTGCTTGTATCCTGATTAGTGGTGGCAGTTTCTGAGAGTGCCAGAAGAGACAGCTTGGAGGGCTCATTTGGAATGAATGCTCCTCTCCAGGTCCAGAGGTTAAAATTCCACAAATGTTCTCATATTTAAACAGGAGATTTAGTGCACCGCCTCGAGCCTCAAGGTCAAGGGAGGCCAGAGTGACAAAATTGGTAAGAATTAAAATTCTCCTCCAGTCCACCCCTTCTTACCATAAATCCTTTTTAGTTTTTTTGGGGAGGAGAAACGGATCTTCAGGGGGAGATACCAGGCCAACATTAAATGCCGCATAGATGTGATATTCATAATCTGAAAGCTGGGGGCTTTATGATACATTTACAATGCAGCTCAACGCAGTGTGTCACGTTTTCTAGTCATACATCTGTAATAAACATTGTGTTTTGGTTGGGTGCCTATTTTGAGAAGGTGACAATGTATTATGATGGAAGTGTATGATGGCCTTCCCCATGCTCTATTAGGTCTCATAACATTTAACCATTTTAAACAGCAATGGATTTGATTAAATGTGTCAAGAAACTCTTCAAAATACTATTAAGACACAAAAACCTTGTGGAACACCATATAAATATCAATGCACTGATCAGAGACCACTTATTGTCACTAAAGCAAATAGAGCCATACATCCTTTCAAAGCCCTTAGTCTGTAGTTTGTAATTGTACATTTTCATGAGACTGTGATTATGTTAGCACCCACCACAGCTCATTTTATACAGTTAAGTCAAGTTTCAGACAACCACCTCACTACAAAGAAATGAAACATCAGCATAAATGAATACAACATGGGACTCTATAAAGACTTAGCTTCCCTATAGGCAATGTGTAGAAATCCCAGAAACTTAATATGCAAAAACACATAAATCATTATAATTCTACAACATATTTATATTACAAGAAACAAATATTTGGAGGTCAAGACACTCTATGAATTGGGCCAGCCCAGCTTTTCCCTCAACAAAATGTAGCCTAACTTTGGAACATTATTTGGCCACATTCCCGCACGATAAGGTGGGTACCAATGGATGCCTAAGGTTGTGTTGTTTCATATAATACCCTAATCTTTATTTAAAACTGAGCCTGCTTTAAGGACAATCAAGACTCCATGTGGAGTTAAAAAAGTTAAGGGTCAATCAGGCAAATTAAAAACAGTAAGTTCATTTATCTTTAGTAAAAACCTGAATATTTTACACAGGCCTCTTTTATCTGATGCAACAATGTTCATTTAAATGACATTTTAAGTGTATATATACATTTAAAACTGAGAATATTATGAAAGCAGATATTGTGAAAACAATCTTTACATACAATTGAACTGTCAAAGGTAATGTTGGTCATATATTCAATCAATCAATCAATCAATCAATCAATCAATCAATGTTTATTTATATAGCCCAATATCACAAATCGTCACCTTCTTAAACTAATGGCCTAAGTCATATTTGAAAGTTTTTCAAAAAACTGAAAAAACTGAACCAAATATAGAATATATTATATATATTAATTATTTCACACACAAAGGTTATGACAATATATGACTATTGACATACAAATAACACTGTCTGTCAATTGTGTAAAATAAGAGGATTAGATGACTTAGGCCAATTTACGAACATGTTGTTGTGACTTAGGCAATTTGAAACCTGACTTAGGCCTTATTACTTCTGGAGTAAGTGACTTAGGCAAAACAGTGCACTTCTCTTTCCCGCATTACTGTGACAGACCATGGGGCTGGGTCAGCCACTAACAGTTTAAAATGCTAGAGGAGCATACAGAGACTCAGGAAACAGAGGGCAGTTTGGCCGTGGTTGGCCCTTTAATTCAATATAGCAAACTCAAAAGCTACAACTTAAATCACTCTTAGCTAAATAAAACAAAAGGCAAGTAAATCAAACACTGAGGAGGCATGTGCCTCTCCTCTCCTCACTACTCCCTCCAGCTCTTCTTTGCTGTGTTTTTAATTGTAGCTAACCCTTTTCCATTTAAATTAGTTTCTCCCCTGAACCTTTCTCAGTCATCTTGGTGGTGTGTGTGTGTGTGTGTTGTGTGTGTGTGTGTGTGTGTGTGCTGGTGTGGCTCGGTGTGTGTGTGTGTGTTGTGTGTGTGTGTGTTGGTGGTGTGTGTGGTGTGTCCCACGCTCTGGTTGTGTGTGATGTCGTGTTGTGATTGCGCAGTGACTAATGTGATTGAAACCCATTTTTTATGTATACATCGCATAGGCTCAACATTTGGGCTTTTCACACCTGTGAATGTGTGGTGTGTTGGTGTGTGTGTTGTGTGTGTGTGTGTACACATCACCCCCCCTCCTATCGACGGATCTCACACCTACTGGGAGTATCGACCTACTAGA
>NW_011367634.1:303536-315528 GCF_000735185.1 Notothenia coriiceps | reverse complement strand
AAGCAATGTAGGGATCACTTCCAGTATACTACATTTCCAGAAGTGAGTTTCGAACGTTACTATCAACATATTTATACACGATAAGTATTCATCTAAAACTTTTATGCAAGTGTCTTTTTCGTGTTATACCGTAGAAAATTAAGATTATCAAGTAGGAGATCAGACCTGGTGTACTTACACATGTTTCAAGTAGACCTACATTTGTGTACGTTTAGTTTGTTTAGTCAATGTCATGAAACACAGTTACACCTCATAATACGATAATTTGGTAACTGTAAAATGTCCGTATAAGGTGGTGTACTTCAGAGAATTTTGTCCACATGAAATTAGTTGTTAACAACACAAACATTACCCAGTATAACTTAATCGAAAATGACAAATGTCTCCTGACGAAGATTGACGTCAGAAACACGACGCCCTCCTCTTTGGAGACAGACTAAATGGACGACCGAGCGACTGCTCTCTTGCTCGCCGATAATTGTAACACTATCCGAATGCAGAGGGCCCTTGGACATTCGTTATGTACTTAGTCAGGAGAACCGTTGCTCGGTAGTACCTTACCTCTGTAAAAATTATTGTAACAGGTGCGGTATTTTGATGAAAGGAGCAAGGATTACGCAACTTAACGACCTGTCCGAAAGAAGTTTTTTCAGGTAATAGAAACTTTCAATTCCGCACATTTCTGACTTAAGTTACGGACATAGTAACAAGAAAGATTCAAATAGGTGCAAAACTCTTGGTATAAAACATAAGTAAAACCCTTAGCCGTTATAACCCTGATCTCTATCGGTCCCGTTTCTGTTTAAAGTGACATTTCAGAAGTCTCGGGAGAAGTAGTACTCGGGAGAGGGACGACACCTAATTCTGCTAGTTATAGTTATGTTCCTGTGTAATTAAAGTCCTTTCCTGTGTGGTGGTGTGTGTGTGTGTGTGTGTAGGTGTTTGTTGTGTGTGTGTGTTGGGTGTGTGTGTTGTGTGTAACTGTGTGTTGTGTGTGTGTGTGGTGTGTGTTTTGTGTTGTGTGTGTGTGGTGTGTATGTGTGTCGTGGTATGTTGTGTCGTGTGTGTGTGTGTGTGTTGTGTGTGTGTGGTGTTGTTTGTGTGTGTGGTGTGTGTGTGTGGTGGTGGTGACTGTGTGTGTGTGGGTTGTGTGTTGTGTGTGTTGTGTGTGGTGTGTCGTGGTGGTGTGGTGTGTGTGTGTATTGTTGTCACAGACTAACTGTTAGACCTTCACCTTCTAATACTGTGATTATATTTTGGGCCCCCTTTAGCTGAGCGAACAGGGGGCGGGGGAGATGACACGTACAACAACTTCCCGTCTCAAGCAGGTAATAGGAAGGTAGGTAACCGTCGAAAGACGAGATCCCGTAAACTCGCCAGTGTAAAAGCGACAGTGTGTTAATTGGCGGTCCTACTGCCGCAGTTGTTTTTCCTTGTTTGAGTGTGCGTGCATGTGTGTGTGGTTGTCCCACTGCTGTCACCCATGGCCAAAGCATATCTCTCTGTCCCAGCAACATCAGTACCAAGCAAGAGAGTTTGTTCCACAGCAGGGGATATTGCAAACGCCCAAACATCCCAGCTTCTACCTGGAAATGTGGACACGCTCATATTCCTAAAAGATAACCTTGATGGTGCTGAGTGAGTGAGTTAGAGTTGAGTTACTTGAAAAACTAAAGTGAAACTTGATTTATTCTATTGCAGGGTCTGGTTATTATTGTTGACACTTTAAAATACTACTATCCTACTAAAATGCTGTACAAATCACATTTATTATTTAATAAAGAAAAAAAATTCAAGTAAAAAAAAAAAAAAGTACATTTTTTTCCTTTATTTTTCAATATCGCGATAAATATCATACCGTGGACTTTTTATCGTGATATTATTATTATTATTATTATTATATTATACAGATGTACTACTGTATCTTAAAATGCAACTGCTTGAACTGTTAAAGTGCAGGACAGAAGGAAACAGCTAGCTTTGTTAGTGCTGACAGTTGCAGGTTTCACTTGTCAGAACCAAGAAACACAATTATAGTTTTTTAGCGTTACCAACACAATGATGAAAGCATAAAAATACTTGACTATGCTGCTACGTACAGTGAACCCTTTTATGTTGTAAAAGATTATACTGTAGTCCTACATCAGAAATGTCTTGTTTTTATGACATGGAAATGGTACCTTGGCTCGTGTGCATCCCGCTGAGTTTATCAAGGGAAAACAAGAACCAGCATTTTCATGCCTGTGATATATGTTCCTAACATTTGCCTGCACTTGAGTAATGTCTGATAGATGCTTGTTACTTTATTTGGCTTGGAAATAAAAAGAGGGACATGCTGCAATAAGAGTTTGGGTTTTTCTTGTGTCAGAACTCTTCTAACTGGCCGATGATGAAGACAAATCAGACTGCAGACGCCATCACAAACCCAAATGACGGCAATGGATCAGATAGATACAATCACCAATTTGTAAGGCCAGAGATTGCTCTCCTGCAGGAAAATAGGCTGCCTCCTCATTGATTCCAATAACGATGCAGAATCCATCACTGACTGGGGCAGAATATGTTCTCAGTGTTTCCTTAAAAGGGGCCTGTAGCAGCGTGCATGCTGTTCATTATAGTCAGTATATGAATGTCCATATTTTGGCCATTATCATCAGGAAGGTGTCAGACAGTGAAGGCCAGATGGCGAAAAACAGACGAGACACACATGATGAAAGCAGCAACTGCTATGTGTCAAAATACGGGAAATATTCATCTACAACTAACAGCTGTCCGCTGAATTCGGACAGCTGAGAAGAAGAAATGATGCAAACAGAGGGCAGGAGATGAGAGTTGTGTGTATGTATATTAAAAGGTGATATTGTGTTGCCTTTAACTGCATGCTTCACGTTACTTTGGAAACCTAAAACTAATTAATTTCATTCGAGGTAGTCCTGCAGAACCGATTTACGGGAAGGAATTCAAATGACACAAGGTGGTGTAAGGCAATCCCATTATGGCATTCAAACTGCTGCAGTGCTGTCACTGGCAACAACACATGGTCATTACTGCTTACTTGCAGCAGGTATATCTTTCAGTCTGTGTCCCCGCTCTGTGTAGCCAACTCACCCTCACACCTCCTCTTAGTGCATTTAGACCTTTGATAAAATGCATTATTGAGTATATCTTTCCCTTTTCCCCTTCTTTGCCATTTTTCCTCCTCCCCTCTCCTGCCTTCTCTCTGGAGTGCTCCGGTTTAATTAGAGCCTCCAGTGTAGGATGTGATTATCTCTCTGCTGTTTCAGGCACACATTGGGTGAAGTGCAGTCCTGTATCAGCATAGAGTCATAAAATCACGCCTACTGTACACAGCGGTCTCTCACTGCAGCAGCATGTGTGTGTTTTAAAAAGACACATTCTTATGGGTAATTGAGAGCGAGCAGTGGTGGTGGGTGTGAGGTCTTCAGGACAGACCCGTGCTAACATTTTTATTTGCTTCCTTGTCCATCAGAGCCAATGACAGTCAGGCTTTTGCCCTGCGAGACACACTCCTGCAGGGCTGAATATGACACTGATACAGACGGAGGAAAATACATCATACTGCCAGGCTCCATCACTCTGTCGCTCTTTCATACACAGCCTCACACACACACACACACACACACACACACACACACACACACACACACACAATGCTATTTCGCGCAAAATTGACTTATTGTCCTCGTTGGTTCTGCAGCCCGACATGTGCTGGCTGACGTATGCAAACCACTTAGAGGCACGGAGGAATCAATGCTGCTTTTTTTGCATCGACCTTAACATTCAGCAGGGGCCAGGGTCCCTCCTATACCTGCTGCAACGTTTATTGGCTGGCTCCACATGAGTGCTGATGGTAAGGAGAATGGCTCTGGGTGGATGTCGCAGTCTTTTAGTTCCCGTGGCCTTGGGCTTGAAAGTAAAGAGAAATCCGAAGGACGTTTCTGAACGGGAACCATGGGCGCCAGCAGGAAAATGATGCGACCCGAATAATACGTCAGATAAGAAGCTAAGAAATTGCTGTGGCCGTGAATCACAGCAATATTATCTGCAGGCAGGGCATATCATAAGAGTGTGTGTGTGTGTGTGTGTGTGTGTGTGTGTGTGTGTGTGTGTGTGTGTGTGTGTGTGTGTGTGTGTGTGTGTGTGTGTGTGTGTGTGTGTGAACTGCAGCTTCATGTGATACATTATTGATCTCCATAAGGGCGGCAGGTATAGAACAGGATACAGTGTCAGGTTCAAGGGCGAGCAAAATCATGAAACCTCAGGGTCATCTGGTTCATGTTCGACATAAAACCAGTGGATTATACTCTGCAGGACCCCAATGGTGCTGTACAATAAAATAAGGAATACATTAATTAATTAAAATCAAGTATATTTATGAAATTAAAGAATTAAACATGTGAATAAGTTTAGGTACAACATTGATATAGTTGTTTTTCCTTGTTTGAGTGTGCGTGCATGTGTGTGTGGTTGTGTGTGTGTGTGTGTGTGTGTGTGTGTGTGTGTGTGTGTGTGTGTGTGTATGTAACCATAACAACCCCTCTAGCCGGCAGAGATAGAGCGAAGACGTTTTACAAAATTGTTTTTCTTTTAACAGTTCTTTTTTTCACAAAAGTTAATATCCACAATTTCATGTTATTGGATGTGTCCCTTAAAATGAAAAGTTGTTTGTTGAAATGTCGGACACAAGTAAAGCCTTTTTGGGGATCCTATTAAATTTAAGATTACATAACAAACATATTTGACAAGCGTTGGATGATGAAAAATGTGTTTTGTGAAATAAAATAGCTGTTTTGAGAGGTTTCAGACACACAGAGACCTTTACTGCATGAGCAGGTGTTTCTTTTTCCTTCTGAACTTTAATTTTAATATTTTAACACATATATTAGCATACCGCATATGCCGATATAATACATTCCCATTTTAAATATGTAAATATGACATTCAACTGTGTGATTACAGATTATGCCATTTTAATGAATGCACATATATTATATTTCCATATGGGAACAATAAATTGCGTTGTGAAACCTCTCTGATGTGGTTTAATGTGTTTTAATTGCGTTCACTTACTCCCTTAATTAGATTTGATTTCATTGACTTAAATGTCACACTCCTCTCCAGCCCATTGAGCACGTTGGCGTCGCTGGAGAAAACTTCTTATTTGTTAAATGAATCTGCTCATTTGTCCAATAATCCATCTCTCTGTGTTTTGTTCCTGTAACATTTCTGCTTTTACAGGATGGAACAAACTGCAGAGACACAATGACACATAGAATAAAAGTGTCCATTAAGATGCTTGCTTTGAAAGGAGAGCAGGAAGTCACTTAATTTCAAACGTTTTACTCAGTGATGGATTTCAGAATCTCTGTGTGTGTGTGTGCGTGTGCGTGTGCGTGTGTGTGTGTGTGTGTGTGTGAGCTCTTGGTCAAACTGTTAACTGCTTTTCTCCCTTTCTTCCTCCCATAATACCTCTGGGAAAACAATGACAAGGACACAAAGCAATGCTACTCCAGCACCTTGTGAACAATGTACCCCCAGTATATATATGTGTGTGTGTGTGTGTGTGTGTGTGTGTGTGTGTGTGTGTGTGTGTGTGTGTGTGTGTGTGTGTGTGTGTGTGTGTGTGTGTGTGTGTTCTGGTATACTGCAGCGGTGTAGTTGTGTCATGGTTGCTGTGCATGCTGCAGAGCTTTCAACTATGTCACTGTTGGGTGTTATTTGTAACACTGCATCAATAGGACAATCATATGCTGTGTTTGTAGTCATGTTCCTCCACGTAGAGGAAGAAGCAGCTTGCTTGTTAGGAGATTCAAAGATGCCGGCAGATGTTCTGTAACAGTGTTATGATGAATGGCTGTGAAACCCTGTGGTTCAGGCTGCTGGTAAAGTGTTGTTAACTAATGCTTCCTCTGAGTCATCGTCTCCATCTACGGATGCTTCTTTCCTCCTGGTGTCATATTTGGCAGACAGTGACAAATAATTTAATAATGTGCTTCTGTGCGTTGGCTTTGTAGCTGTGCATTTGGACGATTAGCTAGCTAGCTCGCAGGTTAGTGAATGACAGCAAGATAAAGGACTTTTGTTCCTTGTAGAAAACAGCGCTTCACCAGGAACAACAATAGCACAAAAGGAGACACTGCCTTAAAGGCTTAACTCAGGGAACTAACTTCTCGTGTGCATCATTTAAGCGAACGCCACATCAAAGTCTGTTTTCAGGCTTCTGCATTTGTGCACATTTAAATTAAGCCTATGTACAAAATTAGATAAATTGCCTCAAGTGACATCAGTTGGAGCTAAAAAAGAGCATTTCTCTTCTTCTGCATACATTCTGACACTGTTATTGTTAAACTGTCCATCGTGCGTCCGACATCATTTTATAAGTGTACCGCTCAATCTGTGAAATACTGTTTTAGTGCCATATATTTTATATCTGCATAAAAGCACCACTACACTGTTCATGCAGCTTCATTATATTGCAATCCAATTTGTGTTTTGTCAACGCAGAGTGCACGTTTTGTTTTGAGTGCATTTGAGTGTGTAAACCTCTTGAGTGTGTGTGTGTGTGTGTGTGTGTGTGTGTGTGTGTGTGTGTGTGTGTGTGTGTGTGTGTGTGTGTGTGTGTGTGTGTGTGTGTGTGTGTGTATAAAAAGCAGTGATGGTGCAGGCGGGAACCCATTCCTGATGGAGCAGTTAGTCGTCCCGAGGCATCACAGGTGTTTCTATCTAAGTGACGCCCCAATGACAGACACATTCCATCCCCTTTCCATTTGGGCAACCATGCAATAAATCAACCCAACATCGCCACTCTGCCACTCATTACCGCACCAAGAGAGACTGCAGGCGCAGAGAGGGGGAGGGGGGGGGGGGGGGGGGGGGGGCGCAGCGACATAAAGGGACAGAGCGAGGACACTTCTGCTGATCTGCAAACAATGCAGCCCCAGGAAAGGTAATTTGAGAGTCTGATTGCTTTCTAGAGATAGTGTTTCATTTCGCTGTCATGGAATTATGAGAGGTGGCAGACTCCTGTCTCAATGTTCACTGCGTCTGTTCCTGATGGCCCGGGGGGGAATCAATGGCTCACGGACTTTTCTACGCCAACAACGGGGTTCAATTTGACCCGGCGGGGTGATCAAATGCAGCCAAGCACACTTTAGCTAGCGGCCAACACAAACACAAGTGGATTTAAGAGAGGAAGGCAGAACTAATTATTTGCAGCGTTAGCAATATGGTAACATGCTTTAGGATTAGAATGTGATTTCAGGGGGAAATCGAGTGTTATATTAGCCTTTAAATAGAGTGAGTCAGCAGAGGCAAATAAAAGACAGAAGCGTTTCAATCTGCGGAGAGAAAGACGGGCGGCGAGAGATTATCGGAGACAGATTAAGAAACAGGGAGGACGAGGATGCAGATTGAGAGTTTGGCCTCAGAGCGTCACACTTTTTATTCCACTTTTCCGTCACTTAAGTGCCCACATATTGTCGAACAGAAACAGGTTTTACAGCTGCATTAAGAATATGAAACCACCAGTGAGTGCACAGCAACATGAGGCAGAGGCAGAGGAAGGTGTAAAGCCTGCACTGCTGGTAACAATCAAACCTGTCAGCTGTGATGGAAACCTCTCAAACATTCACGTTCCCTGTGAGAATATAATCTCTAGAACAATGCAACAGCTTCTTAAAGGTAGTGAAGTTTACTGCAGTGGTGACGCATTTCCTTTGAGGAGAAACCCAAGAGAGGGTTTACACGTGGAGAACTTCAGGAAACACAACATGTTATCCAAAACAGAGACCGACACATGTTTAATAGTCTAATAGAGACAGTATTAATAACTAATGTTGCACCTATGGTGAATAAATTAATCAGTATTCTAAAGTAATCTTTTGGACAAGCATATGTTCACCTATACAAAAGGCTTTCACAAAATGTAGTTGTAACATTTAAAGGGAAACTTCTCTTACCAAGAGTCAGCTAACTAAGATGGGAGGTGTTACATTTAACATATTACGAAGTGAAAATCCTTTGTACATTGTAATGTTCGTGATTCAGATTTGTATTCCTAGGCTTGGGCCTCTGATAGGAGTTTCATTTACCCTAAAGAAATGTGGAAAATATGTATTCAAGTTGCATCATGGGAAGTGTAGGATCCAGTTATTACAGAGCTTTGGGACTAAACGCAGCACATTTTGGACTCTAATGCATTGAATTTGGCCACTGTTTTTTTATATAATCCATTTGTTGCATGACCTCTCTTTTTGTTATCTATTTAAGGTGCTAGAGATTTATCATATAATAGGATTTGAAGGATTTTTTGCTGAAATAGACGTCTACTGTGACCCAAAATGAGGCTACCAGGGCAGGGAGACTGAACCAAAAGGTGAATTAGTAACTTTGTGAATCCAAGAAAGGGGAGAAAGGCGCTCTGAGGAGAATGGCTGTATATATGGGTTCATTACTGCGAATGACCCCTAAGTATACAATTGTGCAGAAGCCTGAAGACATAAATCCAACTGCACCTATTGCTGTATATTCTGTGTATACATGTACAGCAAAACAGGACTATCATCCGTGTGCAGTTTGCAGACTTGGAAACCGTTTAAAAGTCTAACAACCCACCTGACTGCATGTTAGGATCCTTCAAAAGTTCTCTCTTCCTCTCAGCAGCCCCTCACAAATCATTACCACCACATTGTCTCCTCACTCTGTCTCCAAGGAGATGCAGCTACTTTAACTCTGACCTCTCTGACCACACAAACAAGAAGCCGGAGAGGAAAGACGAAGCGAGGCGGCTTTTCTCTGACGTGCAAACCCACAAACTTCGAGCTGCTGTCTCCTTCACTTTGACCCCTGTCTACGAGGGTACAGCGGGTGTTAAATGGTCTGGATCACAATGGAAATATTCAGTGGTGGTGGGCTACCTTGATGAGGTCTGACTGATCCTCTCTCCACTGAAACCAGAGGATAATCCATCTGCTGCTGTCTCTCCAAGCAGTATTGGAAACAGTATGAGGACACATGAGGCCATTTTGACCCTTTTGTGAAATCATTCGACTCTGATCGAACTGAAATGGATTAATTTTCCTCTTTTATGTAAAGTATTTTTACATAATCCTTTCATTCATGACAATAAAAGTAGGTTTGGTCAGTTTAAATTGGATTTGTTGGATTCATTTCCTCCCTGCAAAAGCTCATAAAAAAGTAATAATACTGTACAATCGTCTCTTCCCGACACTTTCTAAAAAACACTCCTCCTGCTAAATGTAGCCAACCAATCCTGATGGAGCATTACAGGCAGAACATATTTACGCCAGTCAGCAAATTATTCTTGGAGAGAGAGACTGGCAGCGAGACTGACGAGTATGGCTTCACGCCAACCTGAACGCTTATTTCATTTGACATTATTTGGGGTCAAATAAAATCACTTTGTGTGCAAGGATTGTGTGAAACCTCCCAAAATGTCACATTAAGTGTGAAATTGCATGAAATTGCCAGGTAGGTAATCACCCACAGTAGTTAATGACAGAAAAACCCCAGGTGAGTGCTTTCCTCGCTGCATCGCATTTCTTTTCAAACCATGGCCATTACATCCAAATAACTAAATGCAATCACTAGAGAAAGAGAGAGCGAGGCATGCTGGAGTCACACACTAACAGAAATCTAATGTCTGCACGCTGAAAAGTGCATTTACACTTGCAAACTCTACGTTTTACTGTTCCAAAGAAGTCCCAGCAGAGCAGGCAGAGGGTAATGGAGGGCGACCGCAGGGTTGGACTTCATTTGGACCACAATTTAGGAACAATAAACAGCTGAATTGAAGTGGGGTTGGCTTTAGAAATCCATACACTTCAATCATTTGAACCTCTCTATTATTAGAGCTTTCTTTTTTTTTTATTACAAATGACAGTTCGACCAAAAGAAGAGAAGTGTTGCAGTGAAGGTTACTTTCTTGTTTCACCTCCTTTACACTTCCGCTGTACGTTCAAAATGAAAACAAATACTAAAGCAAGCATCCACCATGCCTTTGCATTCACTTGAAATGATTACTTATGCTAAACATGCACTGAGAGCCAATACAGGCAACACAATATCTTTAAGGAATACCTACTATAGTGTATTGTTTGCCTACTTTGACATGCTTTAACTGATTGGTCAACTGCTTACTAGGGCTGCTCGATTATGGCAAAAATCATAATCTCGATTATTTGGGTCAATAATTGATATCACGATTATTAAAAAGGATTATCCATTTACTTTGAAAACATCCATTTATTGAAAAAGAAAAAGGTGTAGTATGTTTTTAACAGTTGATTACCCTGAACTTTAAGTTTAATTCAATTGAAAAAACAATTAAAACAATTAATTATTTTTAAATAAATAATAATAATTTTTTTTTTTTAAATCGTTTTATTTCGATGATATTTCGTTGCAAGCCAAAATCGTAATTAAAACACGATTAATGGAGCAGCCCTACCGCTTACTGAAGTCCCTCCCTTTAGCCTTTAATGTACAATGTGTTGGAGCCCCAGCCACACAAACCTGTATATCACACTACAGGAAACACCCAAACAGCACAATAGGGCTTCTTTAACATGTAGAAGCTGCAGAATATATAACTCTTTCTTAAATGTGGCCTTGTCTCCAAGAGGAGCTGAACATCCTGCAGCTGTTTCTTTAATTTAAAAAGATTTGATCCTCAAAGTGTAGCAGAAAAAGGTTGTTTTCTTTCTTTGTTCCACCTTGTCCCTGCAGGTTCAGAGCAACATCAAATGCTGAAGCTTACATCCACTGTGTCTTAAATCCACTTGAGAGTATTACTGTATGTGCTAAGCATGCACGGAGAGCCAATTCAATTAAAAATGAAGCAGCCACAGTACGTTTTAGACGCTTTCTAAACTATTGCTTCATCCCCAAGAGGATCTGGAAATCCTGCAGGTGTTTCTGCAGATTAAAATAACAGCAGAGGGAGAAGTGTTTTACCGCAGCAAACACTGTGTAATAACCGCTGTGCTCTGAAGGTAAAAGCTTTACTCAGCGGGGTGTTAGAGTGTCAATGTGTCCATCACACTGATCCAGGTGTAAGCTCAGCACTTCTGTAGATTTGCAGTCAAGGTTTCATCTACCTAGACCGCGATCTAACTTATTGATGGCACTGGGAGCCGATAATCAATATCACAGAACTGAGGAATCATCACTTCAAAGCCACTGCGTGCACATTTGCATTTCCACGTACAGTGTCATGATAAATACTAATGTTTTTAGCGAGGTGTGTGTGTTTAATTAGTTTTATACATATGCAAGCTACAGTTAGATGATCTGGTTACATTGACACAAACATTAAGGCCCCGGCCACACGGAGACGAAAACGAACCGAGGTCGATATCAAAAAAGTCTTCCGTCCACACGGAAACGGCTCAATGAACATGTCCGTCCACACGAGACCGCTCGACCCTCTGGAGACGCTGTAGTACATATGCCGGGCCTGTAAGTGGCGCTGTACTTCCGCCACAAAATACATCAAAAGCAGCGAAGAAGACCCCCGAGCATTAGTGATGGGATTTATGGCTCTTTGAAGGGAGCCGGATCTTATGGCTCCGTTCCTTTCAAGGAGCCGTTCAAAAGAGTCGTTCAAAAGAGCCGTTTTTTAAAAGGGGGCGGGGTTACTAGGTTTATCGGCGAAATAATCACCAGGATAATGATTGACTGTATTGCCAGACCTAATGTCAATAATCTGCATTGTAAACATGACAAAAGGTGGCGCCATATTCATGTCAGTGAATGTATTTTGAATGTAGCCTCCAGCATCCAACTGCGTTTTCGCGTTTGGCTCATTTTCCATCCGAAAAACACGTTGTCTACCTGTCCTGTACCACTTGTTATGACTTCTCTCTCTCGTGTATTCCGTTAAGACCCACCCCATCTCACTCCTCGTGCTGAAACCTGGTGTTCACTCTCTGTCCTAAATGGATTGTTGGAG
>NW_011367634.1:297080-303527 GCF_000735185.1 Notothenia coriiceps | reverse complement strand
GATGGCCACATGTAGCCTAGTATTGATTCCATCCGATAGCTGCAAATAATACAAAACAATCATGAAACACGTCTTATCTTTTTGGTCTCCTTTCACAGATGCAGTTCAAATAACTATTGAGTTTGATGTTGTGGCATTAAAGTAAGGTAAAATAAACAGAATCACACTAAGCCTGGTTAGTGTTGCCTGACTTTATATAAGTGTTTTTTATAAGTGTGTGGTCGCGTTCTAGTCACTTGGCTCAGCTCTACTGCTTGTTACAACTTGTATTTCACTGTACTCGCCATGAACTGTTATTGCTCAGGTTAATCTCTACCTCCTCCAATGTAAGCGTGGCGTATTTGGTTCTTAGCCCTTGCCGGCTTGCCGACTCCAGCAAAGGTCTATTGTGTCTATAGTGCGCCATTTAGTGGGATCAACTGAAATGCCGGGTATTGCAGGAAAAAGGCTAAATGAATGCAGCCTTTACTATCATTTGGACAATTTTGTACCAATATTCGGCGGGCCGGATTAAAAAGTCCAACAGGCCGTATATGGCCCGTGGGCCTTAGTTTGCCCATGCCTGCGCTAGCCGGTACTACGCCTAGTGGAAAACGCAACCAAAAACGGGCCATGCACGGCACGGCACGCTTGAACCCCGCTCTGCGCTGTTGTGGAAATGCGCCATAAGTGCTCTAGTCTTTGCAATACGATATCATGGTCGATAGCATCAAATGCAGCACTGAGTTCGAGCAAGACAAGAATAGAGACAAGTCCTTTGTCTGAGGCTATTAGAAGATAATTTGTGACTTTAACCAGAGCTGTCTCTGTGCTATGATGTGTTCTAAAGCCAGACTGAAAATCTTCAAATCTTCAAATCATTGTTTTTTAAGTAATCACACAACTGTTTTGCGACTGCTTTTTCAAGAAACTTTGAGAGGAACGGAAGATTAGAAATAGGTCTATAGTTGGCTAAAACCTCTGGATCAAGGTTGTGCTTTTTAAGAAGAGGTTTTATCACTGCTACTTTAAATGATTGTGGAACATAGCCTGATAATAAAGACATATTCATAATATTTAAGAAGTGTTAATTAATGGAAAAACTTCCTTTAACAGCTTAATTGGGTCTAAGATACATATACATACAATATTCACTAACACTTGCAATGCAGAATTCTTCCATTATCTAACTATTTAAATCCTTAAATAATAACAAGTCATAATATAAAATCTTTCAAACTACCCTCCGGCAACTGTAGAAGTACCACTGAGGTACAGCTTTGGAATCTCTGCTTTACAGCACCATTGTAGAGAAAATATTTCATTTATTGAGGCAAAAAGTCACACTTTTAGAGGTAAACTCTAGAGGGAAACCTCAAAACAGCTTTGAACCTCTCCGTTCAGCCTGTTGGTTTCGGCTTTCGTGCATGTTCTGTTTGAGTTGTTGTGTTTTCAGAAGTACCCCTTGTCTCATTGGGGCTTTTTCTGTCAGCTTGTTTACTCTCTTTTTTATTTCCTTCGGATTAGAATGAGCACCATGCTGGCCCCTGTCTGTTCCCTGCATGAAGTCGTTTTCACAAAAATCCCAGCGTCTCAGCATCTGAACTCCTCTGGAGATGAATACATACAACACCCTGCCCCAGAATTGTTAGCAGTCAGCTCTGTTTTGTTGCACATTAGACAAGGTCAAGGTGTAGTCTCATGAGGGGAGGGGGTGAATGCCAGAACTTTAGGAAACTTGACACTTACGCTAATAAGGCTCAAGGAGACTGGGGGCTTCTCAAAAAGAACTGATAAACTCCTATCAAGACGATGCTGAATAATTCACCACCCCTGCTGTGCTGTCAATTTGTTCCTGCCATTTGGTTTTGCTGTAAATGAAATCTGTTTAAGCGGTAGATGGAATTCAGAGGAATGGCCCACAATAAAGGAGACGGGGATTATGCCTTTCTTTTGTTTGACTGGGTGTTTGCGAACATTACCAAAGCCCCTCGGCAAATAGAATCATCTCCCAATGAGCAACTGGCAAACAGCATGGGCTTTGGAAGATTTCATTACGTCTAATTGTATCTGTTTCAGTGTGGTCCCATCAATCAGTCTGAGCCGTTTTCAGTCTCTTATGCATATTTAAATAGACTGATTCCTGATTCTTTGATAGTGATGAGAGGATGGGAGGAGAAAGAAAATAATTGTCGCTTATATAAGATGTTGCAGCTTCTATACGAGACGTATCAAAGCAGTCCTGGCTTTGGGTGAGTGCACCATTGATGCTGTTGTGTTTGATCTGTCGCTGCCATCTCTAGGATTCTTTATGATGCAACCACCAAGAAAGCGTATGACTTTCCAGCCCGAGGCTTAAAGAGTGGCACACCACTGACAACAAATGTCACGGCATCTGCCCTCCAGACTGTTATCTGCAAACCTGTCTCACAGCCTCTGCTATCCACGTTCCTGTGTGTCAACTGTGTCCGCCCGTAAATGATGTCTCCTTAGGCTGCAGTACACGAGGACGATAATGGAAACAAACCGAAATCGTTATCAAAAAAGTATTCCGTTCACACGCAATTGGCACAAGAAACGTGTCCGTCCACACGAGACAGCTCGAACCGCTGGAGACGCTGTAATACATATGCTGGGCCTGTAATGGCGCATTTCCACTGCAGCGTGGAGCTCGCTTTAAGTGCCGAGGCCCGTTTTTGGTTGCGTTTCCACTTGGCCTAGTACCGGCTAGCGGGTCCTAATTCACAGTTTTTCTGGCCCCATAAAATTGTGGTTCTAGGGCCAGGAACAACCAGGCTGAGTTGGGCTGAGTATGCTAAACTAGGGAGAGAATCGCTAGCAAGGGGGCTACAACTACAACAAGATGAACATATTTGACCATGATTTAATTGTAATACACGTTTCAAAATGATGCCGAAGTAACAACATACTGATACCGGTTAGTAAAAACCATGAATTAATGCTTTGACAAGTCTGCAGACAGACGGCAGGTGAAAAACCCTTTTAAAATGCGTGTTTTCTAAATGGAGCTTGGCTAAGCTAACGTTGTATATGCTCCGACCGTCCACACTCACAACAACGGCCTATACAGACATAAATAAACCAGCGACTGTATTCGCCATGACACAGACAGTCTGTGATTTGTACTTGTTTAACTTTTGTCTAGTTTCTGAACAGATATGAGGAGCTGTGAGCTCTGAGTGCTAACAGCTAACGGCTGTGTTGTTTTTCTGGGGTTTTCCTTGAAGATAACGTCACGTCACGCCTACACGGCGTTACTATAGATACTACCCCAGTTCCTAAACTGTAATAGCATGCGCCATAAAGTGAGCCAGTCCTAACGAAGCTTAGCCATACTGAGCGAGGCCGAGCGAGGCCGTGTAGTGGAAATGTGCCATAAGTGGCGCTTTACTTCTGCCACAAAATACACCAAAAGCAGCGAAGAAGACTTCTTGCGCATGCATGGTTGTCATGGTTGCCCTTCTGTTTATTCTCCGCGCTGGATTCAGCAGCAGAGGTGGGGTTTCGCCGGTCAACATGTCCGTTAAAGTTTCAATCTTTCGGACAAAATTTGAAAAGTGCCGGTCAAAGGTCTTCTTTGTTATTCATTGAGCTTTAAAGCAAATGAATAACGACTCTATAGAATAATATAAGAATAATACACGGAGGACAGAGCCTCTCTTTTCCTCCCCTTCTCCTGACAGCCCGTCAGTATCCGTGGTCTCATGCAGCTGGCTGATCCAGTAATGAGTGACCCGACAGTAAAAGTAATAATAAACATATTTATATAACATGAAGAAGAAAAAAGGCCGGCCACACGAAGAGAAGGGATTAGACGCAGACAGGGAGAATGAAGAAACATGGATAAAAATCAAAGAAAACGAAAAGGCTATTTTGTATTAAAACCCTGCTTAAAACCCGTGCCCCTCATTTATTTTATGGGACCGGGTTGACGATGATGTTGCCGCTACTTTATTTTAGCTGACGTGCAACCACACAATCGTGGTTAATAATTTGCGAGGACAGTTGTATTTGTGTGTTTTGTAAATCGTTGGGACGGCTTTGCTGTGTGTGTGTCTGTGTGTTGTGTGTGTGTGTGTGTTGTGTGTGTGTGTGGTGTGTGTATGCATTCGACGACGGGTACGACGACAGTCGGTCGGCGTGTCGACCGACACGGGCGCTTAGGACCGGGGGTTTAAGCGCAGCCATAGATGCCACATATCCAACATGACTCAAGACGCACTCACTACATTCTAGTTTATACGGAGCACCTTCGACAAAATGCCAATGTAGTGTTTTTGCGTGGTCTTGGACTGGCGTCGCGGCGCACGCGGTGAATCCGCGGGGATACCATTATTCCGACTCTACTACTGGGCGACATAAGATCAGGAACGTTATAACGCGCCCGGAGAGGGGTACATACACTACCCCAAATGGCTGGGGATGCCCATAATTTGCCCGGAGGCGGCGCCTTACTACTTTTGTCACATAATTGGGAGTAATAGTGACATAGCATGACCTCGTAAAATTGTTATATACATATACCAATCATCAACGCATGTATTGTAATAATAGCGTTAAAAAAATGGTTGAGGCAAGATATACGTATTCTATGTGTACCAGATACTACATAAAACGCCTCGAAAGGTTAGTCTGCTCTAAGAGAGAGAGGGCAGACACACGCTCCCCGCCCCGTCAAACAATTTCCAGAAGGACTGACAGCAATGTCTGACAAGGAGGTCCAACTCACCAATGAGAGCCAAGACAAACAAAGAGTCTGTCACAACCTAAAAACCAATTAACCTACCCTGACAAACATAAGTTATAATCAGTAAAAGAGCAAACACACAAACAAATTATATAACGGCAAACAGTGACTAACAGAGTTTATTTTTCAACTACTTAATAGAGATACTAGACAATACCTACACAAAAACGAGGCGCGTACAGGAACTTACTAAAATGATCTATAAAATCATCATCTTTTGATTATAAAATTAGTGAGGCGCTCATAAGCCTGCCAAGGCCATCTACACTTTTCAATCAGTCCCGTGAGATTGTTGTGAATTGTGTAGACTATAATAGAGAAAATTATCAAAGAGAGAGAGTCACTAGTGAGTTGATGACCAGAAAGGTCTTGTTGTCCAACTGAGTGAGAGTCGCATAGTAGTGTTACTTTGTGCAGGCTTCTTACAGTACGTTCGACGGACGGACGGAGGCAAGCTGCAGAGGGATTGACCCGGCCTAGAAAATTACAAGGTCTACAATGGTAAAACACGTCTATCGTAATTCATCTTTTTGCGACTACGCCATTACACGCAATCCGATGAAAGGCGGGGGATCGGTGGACTCCCCGCATCGAATGAGAATTTACAAGTGTTTATGAATGGTAGTACCCTATGACAATGACAAAGTAAAACCAAATGAAGTACAGTCCGATTATGTTTCTGGCGGTTTCGTTCATTACATTACATCTACGGCACTGATGTACGAGCGATGATCGATCCATCGATTGACTGATACAAGGTGACGGTTTTGTACATAAATGGACTTATACAAACCAGGTTGCTGAGGACCAGGAAAGTAGCTGCCCTTCGCTATGTGCTCGTTCACCATACTAGTGAAAAAACACTAATGTGGACCATGTTTCGTGTGCTCCGGTAGAACATTTTCACTTAAATAACCTCATAGAGAAAAAATAACCTCCCTTATAGTCCAGAAGAAGAAGAAACGAAATTAACGGCTCTAGAAAGAAGAAGAGAACGAAACGTTAGCGGCTGGCTAGAACCTCGTAATAGCGGTATACTGTAGTGAAGGCTGGGTCTTACGTAGAAAACGCCTAAACATCAGAAAAGATCAACGCATAAAAGCGTTTTGGTGGCATGGCAGAAAAAAAGTACCTTACTACATTTACCACCTGATATAAAACACAAAAAATGACCACTGTATTATTACATTGGAGGATACAAAGTTACATATTAAAGGCAAAGACCACACCAGAGAGATACAACCGGGGGGAGGGATTTTACCCACAGGACGGAGAGATACCCCCCTCTCCTACCCGGCCGTCTTAATTAATGCTTGCATTTGTTTCACAAAAATAAATAAAAATTTTAATATTGATGTTAGGTTTTTGTTTTGTCCCCGGAGTCCTCTTTTGCCCCGGTGACTTCAAGTTCTGACTAGTAAGATGGGTTGGAGAACGGAGAACGGTACGTGCACACGGTCAACTCTACCAAAAGAAGTCGTCATTTGAGACAGAGAGTAGTACTGGCGTCCTCCCGAACGAACCGATATAGACTTGAGCAACGGGAGTAGAAGAGAATGTAGTAGACGTGAACAAGATTCGACGACGGACTAATCAGAACATCGTCGACGAACGAAGTTTTTCAGACCAGTTAAACGCTGTACAGATATACGCGAAGTGGAACGCTCACTGAAGTGGAAAAAAGAGAACGGAAGAGCCGG
>NW_011367634.1:225468-297035 GCF_000735185.1 Notothenia coriiceps | reverse complement strand
TAACGTGTGTGAGTAATACCTTCCCCGCCAGAGAGGGGGGTTTGTTGTCACGTAATGTATTGACATTTTGCAAGCAGTTGACACGTGTAGAATATGAATAATACTATTGATATAGGGAACCAAATGAACTTGTGGATGTTATAATAATTGCGTCACAGGATGGTAATAAATTTATAGCTATGTGCCTTCTAAACAATAACGTTGTCCGAAAAGCTGCATCATTAACGACATTGTATAAACTCTCAGGTGATTTAGGCGTTTTTAGGCGGGTTTATTTGCCGACTGGGCACAGATGCGCGGTATGCCGCTAGTAAAGCGACTATTTGCTACTGCGTTATCCGGGCGTCACACAAGCTCCCCCCCGGTTCAGAAGCCATAGAGCCGTCGCTGTCACGTGCGGTCCGTCCTCGGAAGGTCCGAGGTTTGTCGTGAGCGGTGAGGGATTCGCACTGCGTCCCCGCTGCGAAAACCAGTCCCAGGGCACATCCGCACCCGTCAACCCACTGCTTGCCCCGCGCTCCCCGAGGAAGTCCGAAGTATTTCCCTTCGCCGTTTTTCTCGGAAAATAGTGACTACGTACATAAGCGGTAGCCGCCGGCCATAAACGCGAAACCCTTCATGTCCGTAGGTAAATACAGCCTGTCCGAGAATTGCCGTTACACTGCGCAGGTAAGGGTAACCTAGTCGCCTCTTAACATGTGGGCCTTCATTTCATTACGAGCGAATGACGAGCTAACTAACTGTCACTATAGAGGTCGGATCGAGGTTAGTTCGACGTTTTTGTGCGTTCTAATCCGGAAACAATCAATTTCGATCGTAACTATCCAAATTTAACACATCCGTTACGAAATACAAAAGGGGGGAAGTTAAGACTCTTTTGTCTGAACAAAAGAGACTTTACACCTGCGCCCGCGTTTCTCTGGATGTGAGTTCGGGTGTTAGGCGGTCGTTTTTTATTTTTTTTTTTTTTTTTTTTTTTTTTTTTTTTTTTTTTTTTTTTTTTTTTTTTTTTTTTTTTTTTTTTTTTCTTTTTTTTTTTTTTTTTTTTTTTTTTTTTTTTTTTTTTTTTTTTTTTTTTTTTTAGAGTCGGAAGATAACAAACTGGGCTGCCGGGACAGCGTGAAACCGCTTGTTTGGGGCGGTCCACAGAAGTTCGGACCCTAAGCCTACAACTCACCCGTCACCGCGGTTTTCCAATGCCGGCCTCCCAGTTTCGTTCCCGAGAAACTTTACCTTCCCGCTTTGTGTGCCGTCTGGCGTTAGCGGTTCTTCGACCCGAACTTTTGCGGGGCGGCTCTCGATCGTGTCACGGACCGATAACACAAAGGCGTTTGGTGGGGGGTTACAAGAGGGTAGCCGTGTAGAGATTGACCCCTTAGACATTAAAAATGTCTCCAAAAAGGGGGTTTTTAATCTGTCAGAGTGTCATAAATTTTGACATCTCCGATGCTTGATCCCGGCGCCCGTGAATGGGGTTCGGCCTATCCTTTTTTTTGTTTAACCCACAAGCATGTTGGGTAAATCTTTGTACGATTAATGAGTTTTACCCAACTTGTTTAGTGCCGAACATAGGGAGTATTTTACCCCGCGTAATTTATAGTATTCCGCGCTGTGTACTTTCGAGTTAAAAACCAATGAACAAATAAGATGAGTGATGCTGTAAGTCGTCCAAGCTGGACCAAAAATGAGCGTGATGTAAATAAAATCAAAATCGGAACGTCTAACGACTAATTTACTACACTGTTATATTTTGTTGCGGATAATTTCGTCTGAAAATCAATGTGGACTCATTTATGCCCTTTTCCCACTAACAAGTTCAACGGTTCGTTAGTCCTCTCATAAACTATCTAAGCCACGAACTCTCTGATTTGTAATAGACGTCTAGAGGGATAATTCATATAAGTAAAATAGCAATAAGAGATGATTACTCAATGCAATAGATGTCAATTAATTTTTCGACATATATTTACCGAAAAAACGTGGGTTGAGGGAAAGTTCTAAAGGTTCTTAAAAGTTTCCAAATAACTGTTATGAATAGTGCTGGTTGATTGCACACGCATACGTTACTTACTTCGTTCGAACCCACGTTGTCCAGACGGCAGGTTGGTCACGTAATTTTCTCGTAGATAAGTTTTATACACACATATGGTAGGGCGTGGTAATTTGATAATGAGCCCGTGTAAAGAATATGCGAGTAGATGTATGTATTCTCATATTAATGACACATAGTTAATTATAGGTCAATTTTTCACCGAAGTTCGTATCAAATGTGTAACGTTCCTTTTCCCGTTATATAGGCGTCTCGCATATGTCATGAGTAACAGTCCCCGGGGAATTATAAATAGACATCTATCTATGGGCGGGGTTTCAAAAAAAACCGAATACAACTTTCTTCTGGAATTTAGGGCATGACGCGTGCATGACGGGACGAGTTGTGTTCATATGTGGAAAAGTCATACTCAGTCCGGTGAACGCTGGCTTTATTGCTACTGTATCCTTAGCACCCCACGCAATAGTTGGGACTGTGTACTGACGTCAGTAAAAAAGGTTTCCCCCCCCCAAGCGCAAATGTCGCCTATGTGTTTGGCCCCCAAGAGCGTTTCGTCCGCAGTTCTACCCACCTTGGGACCCGTTATCGTTATCTGCATTTCCCTGCCGGCCTCATGTGGCCGAACCATCGATCTGATAGAGAACTGTTGCGGATACGACCGTTATCGTCCTTGTGTGGCTGCAGCTTTAGACTGAGACCCCCCCACCCTCCGGACCACAGGATTTGTTCCACCTCCCCTAGCTCCCTGAAGTGTGCCTCAAAGGGTTTGAGCTGCCTTATCTCCCCCATCGGTATATAATTGTTTTGATATTTTGCATTGTGCTGATGGTCTACACTTGTAAAAATCCTTTAAATCCTGCAGGTGTTAAATAATCTCCAGCATATTGTTGTCCACGATGATGGATCAACAACAGATGGCTGCTTAAGTGGCACTAATACATGTAACATCCTTGACAAATAAGACTTTTATTCAACAAACTGAGACTAATACTTTTGACTTAGCTCTCTTAGCTGTAGAAAAAAACTAGGTGCTCCCAGTTTATATATTTGTTCAGCTCCATGCTAGGGAGCCACGATATGGGTATTACTGACAGTTACTTGTCGCTTACACTGCTCACTAGCTGGGCTGCAGCCAATGATTCATAACAGATAAACATATATTATGTATTTTGGTTGTCAATTATTTAGTTCATGTGAAATGTTGGAAAATAACAACAAATGCATCCATTCCTAGAACAATAGAAGTTGTATTTTTATTGATTAGACTCTGAGTTGACAGCTGATGTTGAACAAATATGAGAACATTTCTACAACATTTTATTTCAGGTGAACTCCAATATTTTGAATATCTATCCTCAGTGGATATCTGTATCGATTTTATCACAAGATAAACCATCCAATTGTTTTTATAACATTGAACATTAAACAAAAAATCAGGTTATCAAAATCAGTATGATATATCCTCTGGGGACCATGAATATAAACAGTAATATTCTAATGATACATATATGCAAGAAAAAAGGTCTGTACTTGTTTAGCTACATTGTATCTGTTTTCAGTTTAGAAGAGTTTCACTCTTCTCAATCTTTACTTACTCTCTCCCATTTGTGTATCAGTGGAAGCCTCAGTTAAGGGTAAGATGTTCTTATGGTTTGTTTGGCCCCCTGTGAGCATGTTTCAGTTTATTATCACCCTCTGTAAACCAACAAGCAATTACAGACATGCAGGCAGCTCAGCTCCTCATCAACCTCATCTAACTGTACTCAACAGAGTGTATGAAAATGAAATGAGTTGTCACTTCATCCATCTTTCTTTTTCTTTCTCAGTCTCTAAATGAAATGTGATTTTCCACAGATTTGTTTCAACCCCAATCTTCTGCATATGCAATGTTCTACCTCTATGTCATGTGGAGGTGAAATGTACTTTTGTTGCTACAGCAGGCAGCAGTACTTTTCACTGGACCCCCAAGCAGCTCCAGCAGTCTTATAATACTAGCATACTTATCCTGTCATATTTTGAATTACTGACATTACCAAAAGACACGGCCAAGTATTTTCTAGGCCGATTTATGCTGCCATTATTTTCATGTACCATGTCTACAGAGGGAAATGATCTGCTACGGAAACCGATGGCCAGTGTGATATTTCAAAAGGTTACGCTGTATCTTGCTCAGCGATTGTTTTCCATGGATTTATATTTGTTTAAAGGGGGGGTGTGGTTGTCAGCAATAACAAATGTACTGACAAATAACTGGGCAGTATGCCATTTGGAATTCATTTAGCAAGACAAGGTAGAGATAAAGGCGCCAGCCCAACTGTCTGCGAGCGACACTTCGTAAATCAGAGAACAGCGTGAATGAATTACACGGTAGAGAAAAGCCTCTCTTGTGAAGGACAACAGCAGTGTGTCTATTTACAATCAGCTGGCCTACAGCATAGGTCACTGCAGCTCACTCCTCCTCATTCTGTCCTTTTGGAAATGTTACCCAAGGCCAAGATGCATAGAGCAATGAATACCAATTCAGAGTGTTACTTAAACTGCTTATAAGACCATTGTTAAGGCAGTATTTTAGTGGGTTTGCTGTGTCCTATCACTCATGACTGTCCTGTTATCAGTGTGCAAGATCTTTTAAATTAGCCCTATTAATTACCTGATAGAAACAAATCCCAATGTTTTATGTTTAGGGACTTCTACAACACTTTTCTTCTAGTAAAAATGAATTGCAGTTTTGTGGTTTTGTTTTTCAACAGTGATATGGATGAATAATCTTCATGGATCTATCCTAAATCCATTCAGGAAATCTTATTAAGGGACAGAGGTATTCAAACGTATTATCTGTATCGGTGAGTTTGTTTTCGAGAAGAGAGAAAATGGAAAGAGAGAGGAAAAAAGGCAGTTTTTCCATTACTGTATAAGAGACACCAAACAGCTCGTTTGCTGCCGAACGACATTTTTCATAAATCACTCTGCAGCTTTGATTTTCCGGTGAATACAAAATATGTTTAAAAGCCTTTTATGAAAATAATTCTCCATGAATAATACAAGCCACTATTTGCAAATTTAAATATTTCAGGGGGCAAGCAAACACTCATTAAACAGAATGCATTGCAAACAGATACAATGAGGACTCTTTTGCCCATTGAGCTTTTTTTGTCATGATTTGAAGAGCCTTTGGTGGATCTAGAAAACGTCCTTGTTGTGATCTTGGGCCAACCTTGTATTAGCTTCATTTGCTCATACATTTAAATAAATAAAAACGATGTGCAGATTTATTATGTGATTGCATTCTTCAAGTTATTCTGAGTGCATAAGTTGTTGGTTATTAAAATTGAGACAATCTGAGTGAAATATAGGCTACAGTGTGTGTTCAGTCCAATGATCTGTGGTACCCAGGTCAGATATTAGGTACACCAGGGGTGCAGATTATTTTGTTACTACCACTGGAGGACACAAATGTTTTAATGTTTTACTACTATATTGAGCCTGATATTCAGACATGACTTGTTTAACCACATTTATTATGAATGATTTCCTTCTAGCTAATTTAAATGTGTGGGGTTTGTTTTGTTTTTTGAAAGAAAAGCATTGGTAGTAGTTTGTAGGTGTTTTTTTTTTTACAATTTCTAACAACTTGGACTGCTGCAATAATGCATTTACATGTTCTGAATCGTTTTTAAAGTACTTTTATGTAATTTTCATAGATTTAGCTGTAAATACCATTCCCATTCTTAATCCTGCTTACCAGGCTCAAATGAGTGTTTCTGTTGTAAAAGGCCAACAAAATTGCCTTTTTTCTTACCAGCTAAACAAAATATAAGGTACTGTATATAAGCAGTGATTTAGAGGTGTAGATCCAGGGGCTACAAGAAGTGTATGTTTACCAAATTGCTAATTGGCTTCGACTGCACACTATGTGTATTTTACAGAAGTCTGATTAAAAAAGCAAAAGAAGCATCATTCAACCTCAGATACTAATTTTCTTTGATGAAGAGTATTTGCTTTGCAGGGCTAGGGCAGATTATGTGTCCATCTCCATCATATTTACATCACTTTAAACAGCCAGAGATATTCAGAGAGGCTAAATCGATCCCTAATAAATATACTAATTAATTAATTAATGGGCCAGTCTGTGAGCGTGATGACATGTGGGATGCGGGGAATATGAACATGCAATGTTTATGGATTGTTTTCCTTCATTGATACAGATTCCATGCATGTTATTTTGTAAAATCAATCACAATGTCTGCTCATATTACTGTAAACAAGTCACAAGACAGGACGTTTTTTTTCCTGTATACAGTAGGACGTATTTACTGTCGTTGTGACATTCATTGGGACTTCTTGTATGGAAGACATAACTTTGACTGAACCAATATAAGACATAAATATGCAGATTACCACTCTCAGCTTTTCTCAGTTTCATAGGCACACGATCTGTCAAATTAGAAAGAGACAGATATGACAGATCCATATTTCTATCTGGAGTTCCTATATTATGCATGCAGAGTCCAATATTTAACCACGCAAGAAAAAGCTGAATTGTGCTGAGATGCGCAAAAACTGTTTTGCAGCTTGTAATATTTGCAGAATGATTTATTTCAACAGATATCTTTAGAAAGACATGAGGAAAATGGTGGTGTGATTTTATCATTTATCATATTTCTGCCACTTCATATGCATCTCGAGTGTTAGTGGACTGAGATGTTGTGATGTATTATTCAAAGTCACTTTTCCCTTGCTGTTTATAGAAGCTGATTCAGTTTGACACAGTATTGGAAACACAACTTTGTCAGTGCATCATTGCCAATCATTGAACATGGTTTACTCTCAAGAGATGTGGTTCTTTTTGTATCTTTGATAATTGCGGGCAATTTTCCAGACATAAAGTGTTCATTTTGCTTGGAAGAAACTCAGTTATTAAAGTTAACAATCTATTTAACTGAAAAGAGTCGATTAAGGTAAGCAAGTACTTGGGATAGACTGCTAACCGAAAAGAAAAACATTTGTTTAGAGCTAAGGATTAATAGAATATGGCTGGCAGTAATATTCTTTTCATATTTTCACTCACACAACATGGCAAAGAAGAAAACTTGACTTGTATGCCTGTCAATACCTTTTGGCTTCTCAAGTCTTTGTGGCACTCAGCCCCAAGCTGATACATTCATTACATCTAAAAGAATGCTGTGTACTTTTCTCAAACAGTCGGGCATTTTAGTTTTTAGCAAATAATATCACCCCAGGGGTAGATTGGCATTTTGTCAGGGAATACATTCAGGATTTAAACACATTCAATCTAGGAAGAAATCCGCTATTGTTCTTACAACGATATGCCTCTGGGGAATATTTATAGGGTTCCAGTGTGGCCATAAGATATCAGAGCAAATACTTTCTTTTAGCCAGTATATAAGCTAGTTTTAAGCGAATAAAACACCAAATCATCGTCATACAGAAGCAGATGGGTCCAAAAATTGCATCATGGATATCGCCAAGCCCAACTGACTCCAATATTCAAAAAACACATGAGATAATGAAAAGAGTCCTGAATGTGACAATTTTGACAAAAATATAATGCAAATAAAAATGAAGAAAACTTTCAAAATCGGGTCAGTCATGAAGTCAGTTTATTGACAGACTATTCGAAGGTTACCAAGAGAATTTGATGTAGGGCAGCGGCATTATTTCCTGAGCTGAGTGGCAGATACAGCACAACGCTCCATCACGCTCCGAGTACTTTACTCTAGGCCCAAGCATGTGGCCTTGATTTAGGTGAATGAGCACATCCCATTTATATTCAAGCAATCAGCCATCGCTCACAGAGACACATGCATACACACAATCGCATTGACTCAGTCTCACTCTTTCTCTGTCCTCTGGTCTCTCAGCCAGCAGTGCTCCTTACGCAGCTGAGATGAGTGAGAGAAAGGCAAGAGGAGACAGAGAGACCCCAGTCACAGGGGAGATTCACTCCCACACCAGGCTGTTCACTCCACACAAGCAGTCAGAGTGTCAGTGAACCTGGCACCAGCTGCGTGGTGCTCACTCTCCATTCTGCCAGGGAATAACAGGCCGCTGGACCCCAGACCTCCAAGCCCCCTGAGCTCCCTGAGCCCCTCCTGCAGTGCAGACCAGGTGCTGAGTGTTCTCCAAAGAGCAAGATGGAGGTAGTTTCAAAAATTGTTGGGGTAATGGCCGGGCAAAACTGATGCCTCAAGTTACTTTCAGGATTCAAATGGTGCTTGTACACGAATGTAGCAACAAGACATTATATTATATTCAAACCATGGTCCATAGGGTAAATAATCGATTTGAACTGGCTGCGGGGTGTCAATTGATCCTTGATAATGGACACCTACTAAATTGTTCCAATAAAACTGTCTGTTCACCGGTCCAAATAGACTATCTCAAATTAGTACCCAAAGCAATAAGTGTGCAGTCAAAGTCTCAATTTACAAATTGTTGCACAACATTCACTTTAAGCTCAAATCTAATTACCAAAATGAGTGGCTTCAACATTTATTTCAATTTATTGGAGAATATAATAACTTTGATAACGCAACTATATACCACAAAACAGCAAGTAGACATAATAAACAACCGTCTGAACACAGTTGAGTTAATAAATAACACAAAGAAATTGGGGACAGATTTGACTCTGACTACATGTATCATGTGGACAAAAACAGACACAACCACACAACCACACACACTTAATTAATGCAATTAGCAAATGTTTGTAAACAAATTCACCCAAATCATTAACTTAAAAAGGTGATAATTTGCAGGTTTGTTTTCACACTTTGTTTCCACTGCCCCAAAATCAACATTTTAATGCTATCCTTGTCAAACAGGAAGCAAAAATAAAACATACTTGCGCCTTAGTAAATTCCATCAGAACTTCAGCTTGAATAATCAACACCTCCTTAACAATGTTAACATTAGCTTTGTAAGCTTGAAAGAGACAGTGTTTATTGCAGTACTGTGGGATTATATTGCATTATACTGAGCAGGTGTTCATGACCAAGATGATATGCCCAGATGTTAGTGTCATGTGATTTACATTACAGATGTTGCTAAATATGGCTGTGACGCAGCTTCTGGACAAGCTCCATGCTGGTGGCATTTTAACAAGAGAAAGGTAGGCAGTCAAATTAGCTCTGTTGGAAAACCACAGGAGTTAAAAGCATGCAGTCATTGCTTTCATTATTTTTTGGGATAAAATGTGATAGTAGCAGGATTCAAAGCCTTTTTTACTTGTTTTTATAAAACTCTCATATTATTTCAGCTGTCTCTCAAGATATGCACTTCACTTACATACACAGGATTATTATAGTGAGCTGTCAGTGTGGAGGATTATGTTAGAAGCTTAAGTATACCATTGCTTTACTTGCAGTGTTGAGAAGTCATTACTGTGCGTATGTAATTGTATCCAATTATCAATTATTAAACCATCTATTACCATGAGAAATTGAATTATGCCTATAACAATCTGTATGTATTGGACATTATGATTCTTTCAATTATATTTGTATAACACCCAATATGATAATGACTGTAACACATGATACTCTACTTTTCCAAAACCTGTTCAAATGAAAGCAATAAGAATGGTGGAGGATTTGTAGACTGGTAGAGATGGGCTGAGTTGGCAAACATGGAGTCTTGCAAGGGAAGCTCCATCTTGCCTCAGGTCTAACCATCAATCTGTGGCCTGTTTACACCAACATACAAAATACATAACAGCGCTACCTGACAACAGTGCAGTTAATAAGGAATGATGATCTAAATGAACAATGGTTCAATGAATGATGTGATCTTTCTGTGAAGACAAATGTACTATTCTCCTCTTAGAAAAGGTTTGATTCTTCCTGGAATATACCTTTAACATCAATATCCAGTTATGCTATATATGAGAAGAGGAAGAACAACATGATGACATCTTGTTGCTAAAGAAAGATTCAGCTTTTAATTTGAACCAAAGATTGTATAAAGGAAGTGGAAGTAATCACAGCGAGACCACGAATTGGTTGTTGATATACCGTCTTAGTTTTAGCTGTCACCATCTTGTTTGTGTTTTTTTTTTATCCGAAGTGACACAAGCACCAACAATTCAGCTGCCAGGTGTGAGGAATTTAAAACACACTGTGAAAGGGTTAAAGTTCCCAAACCAAAAAGTTGCAATTTACTCTTAATGGAACCAAACATTTCAAAATGAACATCATGCTGTATTGATTGAAGACCTAAACCGAGCGACTGAGACCAAAGCCCAGCCAGAAAAGGTTTACTGAGGTAAAAAATCAAGTGAAAAGTGGAGTAATTTTCTCAAAGACTTCTATACAACCGGAACTTCTTATTAGTCGAGACGCCTGCTGCTGGATATTGGAGAGAAGCTGTAAGCACCTTTTTATTGGCTTCACTCGTAGCAGAGGACACAGAGGTTGTCAATTGATTTAAACACTCAAGATGGGGATGGTAAGGTCATTTGTTGTTGACAAACAAGATTAATATCAGCTGCACCAGCAGTCGATTTCAATGAGTGCACTTAATTGCATTAAAAGATTTTTATTTTTTTTGTATTGCCTTTGATGGCTTTCATTAATGAGATACAGAACAACCCCGACTGCAAAATAACATTCTGCTAGTATTCAAATGATGGATAAACAGATGAGCATGTTAAACACTTTGTGAGTGTTAAATGTCTTAAAGAGGTCTAAACACACATCTGGGAAAACACTCCATTAGATCATGTTGAATCAGAAAACGTATATCTTCAACACATTTTGGTCCCTGCAGTGATCCCGCTGTGGCTTATACAGCGTGCTCGAGCTGGCTGGACCCCCACAGAGGATGGATGGGAGCAAATGACATTTGCTGTCAACACTGTAACATATGTCACAATGTCAGTGAGGGATGTCAGCAGTGATACTACAGTCTGGGTACTGTGATGAGTGTCAGAGGAATTGCTCAATATTGTCAATGGTTTCTCACTCTCTGCATGCCTTAACAACCAGCAGCGCTGTTATTTTGCACACCAAGATAACAAGGCTATAAAGAGTTTTTTTCTTTACACTCATATAGAGCAGCCATCTTAAATGGAAATAAGAATGATTTTGAGAATTCGTGTGTGTTATGCGTTTGGCCCTGGAAAGTTCATGCAGGGTTTTTGGAAAAACTTTCCTCCAAAGCTTCAAACCGGAGTGCTGAAACTCTAATCTGCATTGTCATATCGATGTACAGCCTGGAGCTGCTCTATTAACTATGATAACGGGGGGAACAAACTCTTTTCTCTTGTTTCTGTCTATGGCAGACAGCACTCACTGTTCACTAATACAGGCTGAACTCTCCTAGGGCGACGAGATGACACATTTCAAACCTCAATACAGAGGTTCTCCTCATCTTCTTTCGAACACCTCTGAGGCCTTAACACTTTACCCATGGAATTTTGTTATTTTAAGAACAAGGCTGAGATTTCCAGGGCGAAAAATCAAATAAGAGCTAGATTTTTTTGTGTGTCTTTTTTTAATGAGCATGATTCAAAGTAAACTCTCCTACCAGAGAGCCTCACTGGGAGCTTCCGCTGTAAGATCTTGTATCTACTGTTCACTGAAATGCTCTGTCCCAGTGTCTCCATGGAGAAAGTGACTCAGCGATGCAACCCTTTACTCAACCCTCTCTTAAATGTATGTTGTCTACCGTCATAGGCACAAGTCATTTGTCAGGAAGATAAATTACTGATTACAAAGGGAATATAGTGCTATAATGCATTAAAAAACTTGTATGTATGCATAGAAGATGGTATAAACATGCATTCTGATATTAAAAATTACACTCAAGTTAGAATGTGAACGTATCAGAATTAGAACTTGCACCAAAATCCTCTGTGTGCTAAAAGCAGCCAGCTTAAACATGCCCTATCTGTCTGGCTGTTTCCTTTTCTCTCGCTAACACAGCCTCTTACAACCAGACCAACACTTCCATCCTTCTGCTGTATCTCCGCTTTCTATTAAATCTATCTCTCCCGGCTTGTTTTGCTGTTTCCCATAAGCCTGCTCTCTCCTTCCATCCTTCTGTCTCTCTTTAGTCCCTCCCTTATCTTCCTCTGTCTCCTACCCTCTCATATTCCCTCTGCCTCTCTAGTCTATCTCTCCCTTGATCCCACCCTCTTTAAGTTTTAAGCAAAAATCCTGGCTCCCATCTTATCTCCAGCCTCCATGTAGCGAGGCCAACCATGACCAAAACGCAGTCAGGACTTACATTTCCTTGGCTGGCTGCCATTTTCTCTCCCTCTCTCCTTCCTCATGGCTTCGTTGGGGTCATGTATCTGCCTGCCAGCAAGCGGCAGGTTGCAGGAGGGAACCAGTGTTTTAGCATTCAGCTCAGCAATCACACACGTCTTGATTTCTGTGTACAGCGTGTGGCGAAACCTAATGTTCAGATTCCAAATAAATCATTATATTCCAAATAGCACCATAAGAAAAATATTTATTCAGAGTAACTGGTTGATAGCGGGACCACTCTTTATCCATGGATTTGTAAGAAAAACATAATAGTCTATCTCAGGCTGTACTTAAAGGGCCTGTGTGTAGTATTGAGTGGGGTTTAAAAATCGAATAAATTATTTGAAACTATATTTACTTTAGGGTATAATCTCCTGAAACAAATGTAATAGTGTTTTCAAAACCTCATTATAATCACTTGACATCTAAATAGGGAACTGTTTCTCTTCTACCCATGTAGAACTGCCATGTTATTGAAGCAGCTCAAAATGGCCAAATTCTGACTCCAGATATGGCCTTTGACTTTTTCACTTATTTGAAGGCCACCATAGTACTCCAGTATGCTTGTAAAACAGTGGTAAGGCCTTAAGCTTCCTGAATTACACTGCTCCTAATGTACTGTAGTGTCCTGGTAAGTATGGCTTCTGAGTGAGTACCACATGTTACCACAGTCTTGTAAAAGAAAGGAATAAGAAGAGGGGTTTTCACTTGGTTTCAATCTGCAACCTGCCGCCAAATCATACACACTGGCCTGTCAAGGAAGGGGTTTGCTCTTTGTCCAACGTGTCACCTGTCAACAGTCTGACACTTGGTCGTACATATACAAAGGGACAAAAGTAAGTCAGGAGAGTTTGGGAAAGATCCAACCCTGCCCCCTTACTCACCTCACAACACCTTTCCTATCACTGTGTACAGTGGGTGAGAGTGGATGTTTTATGGGAAACCAAAACCCCACCCATATCCCACATATTTCAAAAATAACAAACAAGTGTTGTTAAGCTGTTCGACCTTCCTACAAGCACACTGGCACCTTTGGTTGCCTACAAACATTTCCATCCTTATAGCCATGTGCTAAGCATAGTAGAAAGACAAGCTAAATGAAAGAATCAAATTACTAACAAACAAAGAACCAAACAATTTTCATTTAAGGGGTGTTTTAATTTACAACGCAACATGAAACAGTTTCACACTTTGAAATATCCCAATTTGACTTTTTGCAAGGAACTGGTTTTGGGGCACTTGAAATATTCCAGACCTAAACCGTCTTCCAAATCAACGATATAGAAGTTAATATAAGCTTTTAAGAATTACACCTTAAAAAACAAGTTCCTAGCAAGACTAAGAGCTAACACAAAGCCTCTTATCCTTAGGCGAAAGACTTGAGTAACTTAAGAGTTGGGAGCTGGATCCTCAAAGAGCTTTAGAGTTTTCCACGTAAATGTCTACAGAAAGCAAATATGGGAATAAAGTACTCCAAACTTTTAACAACTGCAATTTATAAATGTCTTAAGAGATGTACTTTCTCACTGTGATAATCCTGTGTTGTCATGAATGTTATCTCAGCTTCAGTTTCACCCAGTTTAACAAATGAGTATTAATGGATACGTGGTACGTCCCTTCTGTTATTTTATTAGGGTTCACAGACGGGACACATTTGCATCATTGCCAGCTTGCTGCATAAAACAATCCTGTTTATGTAACCCTTTCATTCAGGCTGTGAGCCATGTTCAATTTCCCCCAAATATGTAATCATACTAAATATTTGATGAAGGATTTTAATTTTTTAGGGAATCATAAAACCACAATTCAATAAAGCCCAAATTATGTTATAATGGAATCATGTGAGCGTTCAAGAAGGACTGAAGAAGTCGTGCAGAGATTTCTTGATCAACAGAGACTTAAAAAGAAAAAAACCTCCCCAAGATTCTTGCTCTGACTCACTGTGAGGAAGTTCCTTAATCACTCCCACGCTGAAACACCTTGCTAGGATTTTCTTTTAGGCCATGTCGTGAGCTCTTTGCAAGTTTTCTCATAACAGTTATGAATACTGCACTCTAAAATCCTAATCATATTCATAACAGTGAGAATCATTCCTCATAATGTGTTTGGAAAGCCTCATATATCGCTGCTTGTGCCCTGAAGATCAATGGTGGGCTGCGATGATCGATAAATGTATTTAACATGGGTGCCGGATGACTCATACATATTACATAGATAGAAATTCTCTGCCCAAAGTCAATATGTCATTATGAATAATTATTTGTATGGGAAATCTCACTTAGAATGAACGGAAAAAGCTAAATTAATTGTTGCCATGGTGGGCTGTGGGGACAAGTTTGAAGATATATTGACAAATATCTATTCCAGGCCACAGACAGAGTATTTGAAAATCAGGTCATTGGTAAAATAATGCAGTGTGCAGACGCTTGCTACCAGTGCCATAACACAAACAAATGTGTCTGACTCGGCAGCACAGGGTACTGCAACACACGGCCAATACCATATTTCTGTGTGTTTGTACCGGAACATAATTATGACACCCACGCGTTGACATTATTGCTACCGGGTCTTCTATTCTAACCAAACAGTGTGAGCCTCAGCACAATAAATTGGGAGGAAAAAAAAGAAGAGACATAGAAAAGCCAAACCATATTTGCACTGGAAATGATGAATAATTGAATCTGGGAGGCATACTCACAGACATGCATGCTTGCGCGCACACACACACACACACACACACACACACACACACACACACACACACACACACACACACACACACACACACACACACACACACACACACACACACACACACACACACACACACACACACACACACACACACACACACACACACACAGGGAAATAGTCCACTGGGTCTCCAGTGCCATCTAGAGTTGGTTTGCAGAAGCATGCATAACAAATTGCTAATATTAGGATTAAGATTTTAGCAGGTATTTTAGTCATGGTGGATCAGATCAAGAAAGAAGGAGTATTCATGCTTTCACCAAGATCATGATGTGTTTCCTCCCACTGCTTAAAGTCAACAAAATGCCATTAAGCGACAGTGAGTGATTGACGGTTCAAAAATCACAATGATAAACTCATCTCACTCTGATATAAAAGTGGCAGGTACGAAAAAAGTAAATCATTGAATATCTTCGGGCTTAAAGCTTGTCACAGGGAAATGACTTTCATGTTACACCTTCAGGTAATGCTTATCCTCTTTGCTCGCCCTCAGCTGTGGCCTAGAAAACAGAGAGGGCTCGCTGAGGGCAAACACACACCGGCCCCAGAGTCTGGCAGCTGTGTGGCCTCCCCATATGTTCTCTCTGCAATAATGAGTATATATGTCATTCTTGCTGGCTGGCCGCTCCTGACAAAGTGAGAATCCATGCGGGAAGTTTTATCAGCTTGTCGACACCAGCCGAGTGATTATCCCTCAGTGCAACGCTGTTGTTACATGGATTGACTCTTTCTGCATTTTTTGGAAGGGTGTTGACAACTTGCACCATTGTGAGTTGACACCGACTCAGCTATTGTCCTCTCTTACTTTTATTTCCCCTAATTAATGTCTTATCAAAAACGGCTTGGTCTGGTAGTGACATGTTTTATCTTCTATCAAACTGTACTTGTCTATTGTAAGACAATGCAGATCACATCTTTTTCAATTGTCCATTGCCTGCTAAGGTTAAATAGCCATGCATCAAGTACATTTACTCCAATGTGCTCAAGTAGAGTTTGAGATACATATTGTTGCTGTGTCTTTCCATTTTATGCAACTAAATACATTGTTTCTGAGGGAAATATTAGGGTATATATTTTACTGTATTTATTTAACACCTAGAGAAACTAATTGCATAACATTTTCTATAGGGTGTTCAATATGGTACTCTACTGCTGCTTACAGTTATTTTCTGCAACCAGTAATACATTGTTGCATGCAAGAGCAAACACAAACATAAATTCCAGGAACTTTAAGGAACACATTATTATATCTGACAACATTTTCCCTATGGGTGCTGGCACATGAGCACACAATATCAGCAGTAGCTGCTCTCTCCATCGCTACAGACGTTAATGTCGAATTTCCCATTGGCAGCACCTCAGATGCCATTGGCAGATCCTGCACTCTGAACATGGCACACTTCCAGAGGCTTTCCATTGCTTGCTATTTAGTGACTCTGCCTGCACTTCCAGGTCGGGGTCATCTTTGCCTCTGAGGAGATCGACTGCGCTGGGTGAGAGTAGAAAATGGTACGGCAGGGCAATTTCAGTCAGTTATAAAAAAAAATCACTGATGCTGTGCTTTGGTCGCACTCTGCTATCGTTTGATCCTTTTCCTCGCACTACAGTTGAAACTGAGGAAGAAGCGCCAATACTGAGAGGCAAAGAGGTTGAAGGGAAACTTTTAATTGGCTTCACAGAGCGCAGCTGTGTTTTGTCCCTAAAATACCATTTGTCAGCGGTGCAGAGCACTGTAAGAGGGGGGCAGCACCTGAAAACAATACCTACTGTAAATACTGCTGAGAGGATTAACAGAGGGGTGGCCACCTTTTAGACTCATCCGATTTCCTGTGTTTTTTCTAACTAGCAAAGCAGATATTCAGATTGTAGACTATCATGTTTGTGAAAAATGACAGGGCATGTGTCACTAATGAATATTTGAAAGTGGCTGACTCTGACCCAAAAATATCTGCTCTGGCAGCGTCTCAGCGTAACATTTTCTTGATATGTTTTATTCATTCTCCTTGACTCCAGAGAGGGGATGAGGGGAGGAGAGGCGATGTTGGGAATCAGACCGTGTTTCCAATCAACGACAGCGCTGCCTCATTTCACTAATCATTATCCAAATGAGATTGATTTGTTTCCCCACCCCTGCGCCTAGTTTTAGTGTAAAACAGTTTACAACGGTGGGATTTCTATCATACCCCTACTCTCTGCTGAATTGCAGTTGAATGGTCCCCACGTTCCTAACAATAAGCTCATGAATACTGAAATGCTATTTTCTTTTTCTTTGCCTGGCTTGATCATATTCACTGTCACAAAAGAAATGAAATCCACTTGAAAAGGAGGAGTTTGGGATCAAGCTCGGCCCAGTAATGGAATGAAATATGACACACCAATTTAATTACTGCTTCAGAATTGTCTCGCCTCACAGTATAAATATTGATTCAGGCTTCACTCTCCTCAGATCTCCTTTTTCTTATGCTGTTTCCATCTTTCTCATATAGTATTCCAATCTCTTTTTATCAAAGCACTCCCTCTCTTTCTCTTAGTGACACACACTCAGTGCTCCTGCCTCCTCCTCAATGTTCCCTCTTAGTCAATCCGCATTTCACGACCCTGCAGCTCCCCGTTCCCCAGGCAGGTGATGCGTGTCATGTTGTAGAGATTAGGACTGGCATAAGAGCAACACATTTGAGATTCTGCCCTGGGTGTTCTTCTGCTCCAGTGTGATGATAGTCACGCTTTACATGCATTTTTGCACTCTCACTGTTAACGGCCCCTGAAATTACACACCATTTCAATAGCAATGGGCTTCATAGAAGGAAAATGGTTCCCTGAGGACTCCGCGGCCACGCCTTTACAGCGCGGGACAGAGAGGGGAAAGAGAAGATAGGCAGTGCGTTCAAGAGCACAGAGGAGGTGAAGGCATGGAGGGAAAGTCTCCCCCCTCCATGCATCTCCCATGTGGACTTCTATAAACTCTTTCGCCCCAACACTCCTCTTCCAGTGTGATGGGTTGGCCCCATGGCCATCCATATCCTGGGAGGAATATCAGCCCAAAGATGTGGCCCTGAATGTGAAATCCTTGGCTGAGTTGTGGCCAACCAGGAAAGAGTGGCGGAAAATACTACTAAAGTGAGACTGAAAGAAAGGCTGAAAGGAATTAAACACATTGAGCTAAAGATGCCCTTTAAAGCATTTAAATGGGGAAGATCAGAGAGCGGCGCTCTTAGCTCCTTGGACCATTTTTCCCCCAAAGCTTTCGAAGCAGTCAAAGGAAGAGAAAATACAACATCCGTAGAAGCCCAGGCGTTTTGTAAACAACAGATCCTTCCTCTCAAGGACTAAGTGTTTCTCATGTTTTCACAGAGCTCTTAACAGCCTGAATGCCTAACAGGGGTGTCCAAACGAGACATGGAAAATTGAATCCATTTTCGGAGGCTTTTTTCATGAAAAGTGAGGCATAGACATCCTGCTAACAGCTCTTGTGTTATTTCCGTTTAATGGATTCTATCTTTACAAGTCCCACACACAAGACATGGGCTTTCTAATAAGTTTAAATGAAGCCTAAAAACAATTAAGAAGATGGATCTGTCAAAGTGTTTGTGCACCACATCTGCCTTGCACACATAGAGATGGTGTACGGGCTATTGGGGCGCCTGCCTTTCAGAAAGCCTGCACTTTCAACCCACTCGCTTTCCTCCTCACAGGGTCATGAAAACATCCATTTCCTAATGGCTCTCTCAAGTGAATCATCGCATTGTAGCCTTAAGAAATGGTGACAGCGCTGCCCCGGCTGACGCATCGTTAACACTGTGTAGCTGGAGCAAAAGGGAAGGCTGAGACATGACCTGCCGGCAGATTAATCCGCCAAACAATGGAGTTAAGGTCAGCGCTGCAGCCACGGACACCAGCGCAATACAGCAGTCATCATCAACGCTGAGAGGCAGACAAAAGTAATGCGACTAAACTTTTTGGTCATACAGTATAAAACAGTGTTAGGTATGTAAGAGGTGTGAAAACAGAACTAGGGAAAGCAGGAGGTTGGTGTCTATTAAAACACGTCAGTATGCAGGGATCTCATCAGCAACGATTATGCGACAACTGCAGTCTCTCATATTTGTCAGCTTTCACAGTCTGAAGTTGAAATGTTGGGTTTGATTGTTCAAATTAGCATTTTCAGATGTGTTTGTCGACCAGAATTTTGGTAGGAAAATCTTATCAATCTAATTAAAAAGTCTCTGTTTATGCATATTAAATAACTGGTTGTAGTGTTTTCTTTGCTTGGAGAACTCAATTAGACAGAAGAAAGTTTCCCTCATCAGACTCACAGATCACGGAAATAGAGGGCGTCTCATTAGAGACCCCAAACTATCCCTTTAAGGGGGCAATAACTGTTTTTACTGCCCCATAGCACAAAACGACCATGATATATCTGCAGAGGGTTGATAAGGTCATGCACTGTTTTACAGCAAAAACTTTAAATCCCCCAAAGTCCACTGGTATTTCAAGCCCTCGAACATGTTATATTGTGGTTTATTCTTTATTCTAGCTGATGTCAATGAAGACACTATTTATAGTTGTCAATTAATTTCTCATTGTGATTCATTCACGTGATGTCTCTGTGGGATCTATGCTTTAAATACTTATATAGTAGGAATCTGTAATTTAACTGCGTCACAGTCCCAACAGAGTTTGAGAAGGGCTAAGGGTCAGGTGTGATGCTTTACTCTCCGCGCTAGCAGTCATCCCCTACAGCAAACCGCTACATTCATCTTCATCATACATAAAGAAACGTAATTATATCCAATCAAGAATGCCAAAAAATAAACCCTAAGTAACAAGATCAAGAGGTAGCTCATAAACACAGTCTGGCAAAGGGCGGTGGGTGTGTGCAACGCTGAGACGAGCACATCCTACACACTGTTTATTTCTGTTATAATCCCCAATTTTAGATCAAATTAACAAAGCCTAACCATAGAGCCAAATATCACAAATTACACAATTGTCTCAGTGGGCTTCACAACACCCTTTATCCTTAGACATCCAAAGTGGACAAGGGAAAGCTTTTGTAAAAAAACTCAAAGGTTAACGTGGAAAATATAGGAATCCTCGGGGAGAGCACCAGAAGAGGGATCCTTCCCAGGACGGACAGACATGGAATAGATGTCACGAATACAGATAAAAAAACATAATGAAATACAACATAGACAATCAAAATGACACAAAATGATAATGTCAACATATAGATGGTGTGAAAACCTTCCAGGTGCCACTTGGACAATGCCAGGAAGTAGATCATGTCTTGCTTTGTAGATTGTACAATCTAATAAATCTACAGCCCCATGAATTAAACTGCATGTCATTTCAAAAATTGTTTGTTTGTTTAAAAAAAAATGTGTTTGTTGTTGTTTTGTCTAACATGACATACTTATAATTGTACTTGCAGCAAAGTAGATTAGGCAGCTACGTTCAAACTCCTTGTGTTCATCCCCAGAAGTTGTTTTTCACCATAAGGGTGCACTTCTAAATTCTTAAGCATCTTTTGGGTTCCAATGAAATTCGTATTTGGGATGGAAGGGAGTAACTCAAAGCTCCATCAACCCGCAACTGTGCTATTAAACCTTGTGTTGTATGTTCAATCACAGATGGAGAGAGTTATTTTACAGCCGCTGCCCCAGAGAACTCATCAATTTGTGTATGTGAGTAATTGTTCAAATTCAGCAGAACCATTAGATGCACTAAACCTGTTCTGTCTCCACTCTAAAAGTCTTGTAAATCTGCTGGAAAACGATTAGTCAGGCCATTAGAAATGTTTGGGTCCCTGTGCATACTTCACTCTAATATGTTATCTGGTTATGCAATTATATGGTAATTGAACCTGTGTAATTGTGCAAGAAGATTGAGGGTCTTGCAGTGCCCATTTGCAGTGGTAGAATGCAAATGTAGTGCTTTACATACATGGAAAAGTCCATTGGGAGGAAATTAATAAAGATATGTTAAATCATTAAAAATCTTAATAGTGCGTAGTTGGGAGCTTGTGGCATTTTGTTTACACTCCCAGAAGAGTTAAGAGCAGAGAGCAAACATTTTTGAGTCGATAAACTGGAACACATTTTATTCTCTTGCATTCTTACATTGAGACATAGGGCCCCTTAACCTTAATGCATATTTAAGTTTTCTATTGAAAAATATTGGCAAACTGTGCACTACAACTTGCCCTTTGCATGGGAGCAAAATATTGAAAATCAGTAAATCTGTTATGGGTTGGAGAAAGAAAAATGAACATTGCAGGTGGAATGAATACTGACTAGGGCATTTGAAGCAATTTCATACATAGACAATACATCTTGCAGTATGAGGAATATCAGGTCATTGTATTCCTTATCACAACACCAGCTCAGCATATTTTAAAGAGCAGGGCCTCTTGCTGCTGGAATTAATAAAGACAGCATGACCGATCCACTTGAGAGGTTGACTTTGCAGATTTTTCCTAAATTGGGTAACACATTACATTGTGCATTAATTCCTAAATCTCAACAAGGCATTCTGACATCCAATTGGTTGTTTTCTTAATATGTTGAGTAACCAAACCTTCAACTTACTCAATTCCCTGTTAGGTGCTGTAAAGCTGCTGTTCAACACATGTTGTCAATTTTGCAGTTCAAGCACGTTTTCACACCTGGATAAACCAACTCACTATCTCAATCCCTTAAAATACACGTGGGCAGTGGACAGAAAATACATTTGGGCCAGCAAGTCCAAAAGCTTGTCTCGGACATAATGAAGCAGGCAACATCCTTAAGCCTCCCAGTTACCAGAGCAGAGCATTTCTCTCTATCTGAGCAGCATGTTGATCCACACAGGCTAATGTCAACTCAGCTGTTACATCTGCTCTCCAAATCCTTAATTCCTCCAGCAGGCAGCTGGAATCAGCCGAGCGGACATGCCAGAGATGGAGAAGCAAGTGGCAGCCATTCAGAACTCTTTATATATTTTCTAAAAGTGATCACAAAAAAGATAATACCTTTTTTGTAATTTATTTTTTTATGAAGTGTCTCTTCAGAGCAGTAATGTCCAAAAGGTCGCTATCAGGGATTTTTATTACAAGAGAGAATAATATGCTTGCACGTGCATGTGCTCTGCCAGGGGACTAACCAGTGTTCGAAAGTACATCAGCGAGTGGAACATTTAAGAGATTTCAGGGAGCGTTGTGAAGATAAGTATAATGGCTGTAATAGTATACTAATCCAATTACAGCGATTGCATTAAATTATAAAAGATTCCCTTTAATAAGGTATAATCATAGGAGGGGTCGCCGTTCGGCTGGGTTTCCATGGCTACAGTCAGGAACAGTTATAGTGTAACACCCACGCACACTACAGAGCTTTAAGACTTCAGAATCACCTGCCCCCCTCCCATCCTCTGGCAAGTATTTGTCAGGCAAAGAAAACCGATGGAGTTGCACCAATCAAACCCACAGTGTGAGTTCATGTAATTGATGGATACGTGGAGGATATTTGTCTAAACAGACAGGCGGTAGATGTATAGGTAAGATAAGAGAAATAAACACACATTTTCTGAGGTGTTCTGGTGGATGGGGGACTGCGGGAAGAGAAAGAGGGATGGGGAGAGATCCATATTGAGGTGGGAATCTCTGATAAGCCAGATGAGAGACCATCTGCTGGGGGAAATCGTATTTCCCCCGCTCATACTGTCAAAAACGCTACTGAGATCTAACATAGGACCTGATATAGTGACACTGACAAACAAGACAGATAACAACACAAACAATTGTTTTATTTTACCATACCTCATTGCTCTTTGACACCAATTATATTAGACTCTCTGCAAACACTTCATTATTAATGTTGAAAAAGGCCCAAAGAGGGTTTTGGTTTTTACATACTATTTTGTTTTTTAACATATTGTTAATTATATGTTTTAAACCTGGAATATAGGGAAGGCAGATGTTTGTATCCATTGGAGATGTACTCCAGTCAGAGGGAGTGTTACAGTATGTGGAGTGCCCCAGGGTGCGATTCTTGGACCACTATTAATTAATCATAAAGTCAAACAGAAATACATTATTATGAGGATGATTATATCTTACTAGAAACCACAAATGTCATTATTCACTATATCAATGTTGTTTATCTATGGATGTCAGGGAACTGTTTGTAATAAAACAAAAATACTAATTTTTGCTGCAAAGGCTCACACAAAAAATGCTGAAAATTACAGATGATCTTGAGAGCAAAATTGAAGCTAGAATTAAAAAGGTGCTCTTAGTATATGTATGTATACGTGTGTGTTTTGCTTGTGTATATTCTAGAGTTTTATAATTATATGCATTTCTAAAGGTACATTGTATTTACTCTTGCTATATATGGAGTGTGCTTTATAAATAAGGTAGAATTGAATAAATTCTAATAACTGTATTGTGAATTTTTTATTTGCAAATACTAATTAACTGTTTTTAATGTTGGCAATTCTTCATCCTGTCATATGGATGACTTAAAATAATAACACCAGTGATTCTCAAAAATAAATTAAATCGTGTGGAAGATAACAGTCATTCTTTTTTTCATTTAGCTTAATGAAAACTTGTTGTGTAGAAATCAGTGCAAAGAACAACACCCAGTAAAAAAGGACAGTATTCTGATACTGAAAAAGTAATATATCCTTACTGTGTTGTTTACCTCTCAGGCAAGCCTATTGAAAGGCCTTGAAGTAAACATCAGGGTTGTCCCAAAAAAGATATAAATCAAGGGAAGGAGGCAATATGTGAAAAGACACCTGCTGAATGAGCTTTTTCTGCTGCGAGTTTGACAAAGTATTATGATGTGTTCTCTTCCAGGCTCAACTCTTTTGCGTCCAAGAATGAACTTTGTTAGCTTGAGATGTGTCAACAGTTTTGCTTAAGCAGCATGAAGCTGATCTGAGGACACAGTGAGACAGCACTTGCAAATAATCTTCAGTACCGCTCCATAACAAGTCTAAAAATCCTCTGCAAAATACAGAAAAACCTCCACACTAGTGCTTACACCTCCGAATACTGGTCCTCACTCAAACACTGATTAAAAAACATCATCACATAGGAGCAAGCAACTACATGTATTGTGTGTTTTAATACAAGCCTGATGACTGTTAAGATTGAGGGCCACCAAATTACAGGATACAAGCATCATCAATCCTTCTCTGTCTCTGAACTCCTGCTCTCTTGACAGAGACTCAGGCAGTAAATTAATCAAAGGAACCGTTATTGCCAAATTAGTGACATGGGTTCAAAGACAAATGTCTCCTGGCTGACACACACTGACAGCCCCAAGAGTGATTAATTTATCTCTGCTCTGGTGATTGGCAAGACTCAAAAACTCAGGACGATGCACCCGAATCCTGCCCCGCATCATCTCATGCCAAGTCTGGGTTAGAGTACCAATCCCATATTACTTTGCAAGCTGGGGCTGTATTGTGGTAGGCTACATGTTCCTGGGATTTCTTTAGCTGAAGAGGCACTGAGTCAAGCCCATGGGTCAATGACACAGCCCTCTTTCAAAGGCCTCAATTTGTGCTTTTGACAGGATTGAGTTATGTGGTCCCTGTCCTGTCAAATGCAATAAGGAAAGCAAGGTAGAGAAAAGCCAGCATATAACACAAAGAGCCAATACCTGCTGCAGGCAATAATGCAGCCATGTCTTTATAACATGAAAAGACAGGTCTGCAACTAGATAAAAATTTACCCCAATATAAGCATGTGGTAAGTAAAAATATCCATGTTGTAATGCAACAGTATATGACAGCTTAAGAAATCCAGTGATAGTTTGAACACACGGTTCATAAATATTCAACTGCAGTGAGTTTGTAAGTAGAGCAAAAAATATTATCACTTTTTGATCTATGCCTGTTAGCCTGAACAGCCTTATCAGTCTTGTTATCAATCAAATCCATTTTCTGGCTTATGTGTTCATCACACTTTAAAGTTGCAGCAGGGGCTCGCGTTGTCATAGAAACAGCTGCAGTAGAAAAAGGTTAGCTTGTTGTTGAACTTGGTAGGATGCATGGAGTAACGGGAGTCATCATTATGTGAATTTTAGCAGCACAAGCCGAGTGGAATGTTGCTTCTTTTGTGTGCTTGAAAAGCAAGGTCTAACAAATTAATGTGCCGCGGTGACTGCAAATAATTTCCCCCCGTGTGAAAATGTAGGAAAATATGGTGAGGCTCAGGGACAATATTGAGTCAAGGCAATATATTGCTACGCAGGTGCAGGGATTTGGCTGAATTCCTGCATAGTAATAAATCTCAATGATAGAATTTTGTTTTCAGAGCTCAGAATTGGTTTTTACTTGCACCACAATGCAATCATCCTCCTTCAGAAATGAATCCTGTCTGGCCCACCTGCAGTAAAGCTCAGGCACGATGTGATATCTCTTTACTTAAAGATTGCCCATTAGCATTCGCACCAGCTGGTGAGCATGCTCAGCCTCCCCTGTACTGCTTACAATCTCTAACACATAGTTTTTAAGGCTGTATATAACCAGTGTTTTTGTCATGATTCAATTAGCACTTTGAGCATAAGGAAAAGCGCTATATAAATAACATGTATTATTATTATTATAATTATAAAAGTTGTTACAATTTAATTTTTACACATGAAATCCCTTTATTTCCTGGTGCGTTTATCCAGATTGGAGGACAGTTTTTATTTGATGGAAAATCCTCTCCAGGTCGTGTTTCAACAGGAAACTCATGTTGTAAAATTAAGACTTTTGGAGGGTCGAATTTGCTATATAAATATGTTGATGATAAGAACAATTCATTGAATGATGTGTAGTGAAAGGGGACCTGTAGTGATGACAACTGATGGCAACCTCTGATGCCTTAAACTTGCATTTTTCTAATGGCCAGCAGGGGGTTGTAAAAAAGATTGTATAGAAGTTTATGAGAAAATTAACCTGCATCTTATTCAAAATAGACAATAAAGCAGGATGTGCTTGTCCAGATTACATGTTGTCAGTGTTTTAAGTCTTAAGAACTGTAATCCTTTCACAGTGTTTCCAGTTCATGAAAGTTAAATAGTACATAGTTATTTGTAATGACCAACACATATGTAATTATTTTGGGACAACCTGACGAAAAGTTCCTGCGTTTCTTCTCTCTGGTCTTGATGGCTAGATTGCTACTCTTACAGAGACACTCAAATGGACTAAGCCAAGAATGACTTAGTTTCTTAGTTTTTGGAACTTCGTAAATGTTTTTGTCTCAAGCCATTAAAGGGCCATAATATGTGAAAGGTTTTAAAGAAACAAACAGGCCAGATCTGAACTGTGAACCCTGTGATGGCTGTGAGATATCCACAACACAGGAGAAAAGATAAGGTGAGGACAGACAACTTAGGTGAGTGGTTTGCACAGAACTCAGCTGAAAGTGAATGGTTGATCTGTTTTTCCACAAGCGTACACCTTGTTTAAAACCCCTGTTTCTATACCTTCAAAGGCTTTAAAAACTCAAAAACCAAAAAGGAGCCCTTTGAAGCAATAGCTCCTGTTTCAATGGGACAGCTTAGTGCCCAAAAAAAACCTCTTAACTTGCAGATCCACCCGCATCCTGCTGCTTCATAGATGTTTAATTAAATCTGGACCTCTCTTATTCCTTGAAGATTATGCTTCTCAGAACTGAGGAAATGTTGTAAACACGTCAGATATTTGACTATCTAGCAAACAACATTTATATTTGAATTCAGCGAATCTCATTATTATGCATAACCACCTTCAGGTGGAAAGATTATATTAGAAATAAAGAGACTTGGCTCTGGAAAGTTTCCTAAAAAAAGTAAGTAATCCTTAAAAAAACGAGTGTAGAAAATGTGTTACATTAGTGACTAAATTATTAGAAATGTGTGCCACATAATATTATGTTGAAATCTAGAAGCAATCCAGGCTGCTGCACAGCCATAACCAGTAGCTGGATTGTGACATTGTTTTGCTAGCAAACAAGAAAAGCCTGCAATGCACCAGTGGCAGATCTGACTGATCTGAAGTATGAAAAGAGATAACTAAAAAACCTACCACTTTATCCTGGAATATATGGCAACATGATTTGGGCTACAAGACGCAATTGCTACACAACAACAAATGTATTTGATTGGTTCAGTGTACCAAATCCAATACAATTTAGAGGAATACATGTGAAAAGAGGTTCAGGAAAAGACAATTAATAAGGGGATTACTTGACAACTGCTTTTTGCTGGGGCGATTACCCATTCTGAGAAGTCAAAGGGATTTGAAGACATGCCAGCTCTCCATTCCTGTCTGCATAAACACATACAACCATGTGTGCAAAAACACAAACATACCGTGTCTAAATGCATCGGCCTTTTCCTCATATTGCTGAGAGGAGGAGAGATTTCCCAGGAAATCTCTCAGCAGGGCCTATATCAAAAGCTTAGAGCAGCGGCTCGTCTGCTGCAGTGGGAACACCTCTGGGAATGCTCCCCACAGAAATGTAACTGAGAAGAAAGGGGCTTATTGTCAGAGTGTGTTCTGATTAGACTTAGAATAACATTAAATTCGAAAAAAATTAGGCAATATATTACAATCAAAGCTTTAATGAGCTGATCCCTGATTACAGTTGGAGATAAGATGTTAACATTAATTAGAAAACTAATAGGATTTTCAGAGACAACGTACCCATGTTTGATAGGAAACAATTCAGGTCAATAGGATAGGTCCCCAGTTGATAACTCACATTAAGTACAATAATTATAACTCATTTAAAGAACACAAAGAATTTTAGGATAAATCTACAGATATAAATAGTCAATGTTAAACACCTAAATGTAGATGTTATCCTTCCACTAGTCTGAAAGAAGACGTGATATGCTAGCTTTTTGCTTGTTGTGTATCACCTTAAATCACCAAAAGGGAAACAGTCATGTTTTATGTTATATTATATCACACACAGAAAAATGGGACATGCCAGGTGTTTTGGTGTTGCAACCAAATGGCAGACAATGTAAATAGCAGATTGCTTTGCTCTTTGGGAAGAAATGACTTGAGAAGCTACATTCCTCTGTCTACACAAATCACAGTATCACAAATGAGTGGGTTCAGACTCTAAGCTGTATCAAAATAAGCAGACGCACAACTGAACAAGAAAAAGGCAGGAGTCAAACATTCAGAAAGCACATTAGTAGAGTAACAGGTTTCAAAGTAGGTTGTAGTTCAGGAGCTTTGTGGGGAGGCAAAGAGATGAGGTAAACAACATAAAAACACGGATTAAGGGCGGGAAGAAAGCCTAATAGCGGTAGATTATAATGGCATTACTAAGCCGAAGCTGAGCAGAAGGGCGAGGATCATAAAGACTGCTGCTTGGATGTAAAAGAAAAAAGCTCAGCTCCGGTGAGTCATCCTCCATCGCTTTAGACTTTTGTCAATCAGACATTTCATTAGCTACCGTTTGTTTAGTTTGGTGATTGTTGTACTCCATCATCATAAGACAAATAGTCTATAATGAGGAACCTTTCAATTAGGTTCATGTCAAGAGTACTGCATTTGTGTTTCAGTGGCCCTCCTACAATTCAGTCTTAAATGTGATTAAGGAACATTATGATTTAGACATGGGTCGCGCAAACACATTCATCTTATTATGATATTTATGTTAAGGCAATATGGTGATGAATAACACTGCAATTATGACTCACACTATTAGTCACATTAGGTTAATTTATAACCTTAATCCAGGACACATTTGCATTCCAGTAATTTTCCAAGTTACAAATATTTACAGGCATTACACAAGGTGATATTATAAGTCTGTAATACAAATGGTGGATTTGTTACGGTATTAAAATTAGACCTCACCTAAATAATTCAAAATCAATGCAAGGAAATATTTATACATTATTATTGCATGTAGCCTATAGTCTGAAAGAAAAGGTTTGACATTTTGGAAAACTTGCTTATTCGCTTTCTGAAGGGTTATTTTGACCGCTATATATTAAGCTGTTGGTTAGCACAGCTTGGCATAAAACAAGGGCACACAGCTAGCTTAGGTCGGTTTCGAAGATAACAAGAGTTTCTGGCAAAGAACCAGAGTTTCTGGCAAATAAATGGTCCAGCAAATAACCCTATGTAAAACTTGAAATGTTTTTGCCCCTAGGTTTTAATATGGATATGGATGGACATGAGATGTAAAGCAAAGCTGCTGGTGAGCTAATTTTCTTACCTTGGGAAAAAGGCTAGCTTATTTATATATCCAATCCGTATAGCATGATAAACTAACCAGTTGCAGCTAAGTGTCTCGAGTATTGAGTGGTGTCAATACTCGTCTTACTCTCAATGGGAAACTTAATAGGCTAAATTAGTATGTCAAACTAGTTTAATAACTAACATAGCTAATATGGATTTTATTAACTGGGTCATGTAGCCTGTGAGTAATGTTTGAATTAACCCAGTGCATCGTGACTGGTTCATGGTGGCCGTATGTACAGAGTTCATTTTGCCATCCAAGTCAATTTCACAGCCTAGCTGTAGTGAGTTTTACCCCCTTCCGTTTCTTTCAACTCAATTTTAAAGAGTTCTGGGAGACGGCAGTGGCCTCAGTGTTGGTCGATCACATTTTCTCATTAATTCAAAGGCGCCGTAGATGCTTTCCGATTAGGACATGAATAATAAACAGGCCTGTTAGTCTCCTTGTGGTGGGAGAAACCCTGTTTAATTCAATGCCTTTCCATGTGTATTAAGGAAACTGCTTCTCCACGCTAAAAAACGAAACAGCTTCAGACACATGACATTGTTGTTCCAGACTTAATAAACAACCAGTCAGGGTGTGTTACAGTAGGGTGTCGAGCACAGAAAACCGCTAATACACACAAAATGGTTTAGGCTGCGATGCCTTTGTATCTCAAATAACACTTTTCCATATGATATGGAACCATGATTATGGTTCACTTTCTGCCATCAGATTAAGACAACGCGCCTTTTTTTCGGTGAGATTACACCTGTATCAGTGTCTCGGATCAGAAGCCTTGATGAGGCCGGAGCTCCAATTTGCAAAGTAATTACAGATTATGACTCTTTGGTGTTGAAAAAACGATTTAAATGGGTGAGAAGATGGATGATTTTACATTCTGATGCACACATCAGTGTGCTGCAGGCAGGGGTGTACAGGGTCAATGTACATCAATTTATGAGCTGGAACTTTACCCAGATCATGGATCTTTGGCTCATCAAGTAATAGTCATTCAGTGGGGTCTTCCTAATTATCATAGCTTTAATGCTACATACGAAGCCATCATAAATAATTCAATAGGTTGTCTACCTCAATAAAGGACTTCCTTCTGGTCTCATATCCAGTTTGTACAACATGTCCTGCTCCTCTGCATGATAATTGTCAAGGTGTTATGTCTCCACCTAAAGGTGCCCAGAGGAACTGAATGACAGTCCCAAATGACAACATGCTGAACTGATAGGCAGGATAATCATATAAACACTCGGAGCAGCACATTTAATCAGGAGGTAATTATATATCTCTGTCATTTTTAATGATACATTAGGTACAAGAGGATATGATTAGGCTTGTGAAATTATTGGAATTCAAAGGAGATACTGTATACATCCAATTACACCCTCACATCTGAAGAGTTTTTAATAAAATAATATAAGATTAAGCACAAATCACCATTAATTCAGTTATGTATTATGCATAACAAGTAGTTTTATTATTACATTTGAATATTATATTTACATATTCCCATGACAAATGTACACTCACTTTTGTGTTTTTTACAAAACTTTGTGAACTAGTTTAAAATAAGGAAGAAAGTAATAGCGATTAAATAGGGGGTACAATTACATGAATTCAGAAAGTTTTTCCTTTACTTTCTCTTCAATGTTTGCAAAGTATTTCATTTGGGCAAGCAGGGCTTTGGCAGATTGAAGTTCTCCTGATAAGGAAAAAAGAGAGTGAAAAAGGAAGTTCAATAACTGACTCACTTAATTACTTTAAAAAAGCTTTGGCATAGACTACAAAACAAACTAAGGAATGAGTGGGAGGAAGAGAAAAATAATATAATACCTTTAAGGAGGGCAGCGTCTATTTCTTCTGTCAAGACTGCCTGTTTCCCTGAAAGTGAGGAGGAGACAAGTGCCAGTTCTGCATGTGTTGACAAGACAAGACACATATGGTGCTTTTTATTTGTACAAGCTAAAAAGCACTTTGTGAGCACCTGCTTCATTTGAAGTTATTCAAACCATATTGGAAAAATCAAAGAGTCATATTGTGTTAACACAGTTGGATGTGCCCACAATGTAGCACATGGATATGAGGACAATTGTGTTTGAAAAAAGTGACAAATTAAGCACAACCATGTAGACAGAAATTAATCTGTCAAGTATATTTTGTTCGCTTGTCTGATGTTTTCACCCTTGTTTTGCATTGTACATACATTCAGGAATATAGTACTACTTTTTAAAGGGGGCATGTTTTGTATCTGTTTCTACTAGAATATGCTTTAATCTCAAAAGAAACTATGTATTGTTTCATAGTTTCTGTTAGATTCCACCAATGTGAGGAGTCTTCTCTGATTGACTTGAGAGAAAAATATGGTGCACCTTTTCAAAGGTAATTATGAAGCCATTGGTGGAGTTATTCTAACTAACCTGCATGTCTCATTTAAAGAGGGGCCAAACCTTAATGGCTTGTTGAATTTCATGTTTTGTAATTTACGAAGCCCAATACCGACTGTTTTTTAAAATTTCACAGCTAGTTTCAAAATGTATTTATTAATGCTATATGCCCTTTTTGGTCAGCCATTAAGTGAATCTGTTGCTCTTTTGTATGGTAGTTTTTATCATTAATGGTGGAACCAACCATTCCATCCCTGGATTCAAATGTCCTGAGTTTGAAAACCAACAACGTGAGTTTGTTAGGTTGCACTGGAAAGAGATTCACCAGTTTCTTCAGGTGTGCTAGCTGTTGTATGAAACCAAACATATTGTGACCAGATCACACCAAATCCTTCACAACTGAAATATGAATCATAACAAGGAAACAAAGAAAATACTAAGAAAGTCTCAAGCAGGGAGCAGTTCAGCCAAAGGGGGATTTTATTAACTTTTACGTGCCTCGAGAGAGGCATCTGAAATAAATATATATATGTGATATTTCAGCACCAATTAGCCTGGAAGTCGTCCACCTGCGCTAATTTGTGAATCATGAGCACTAACTCATTAAATCGAACAGGCATATTTATTTACCTTTTGTGTGTTGGCCGATCTTATTGGCTTCCTCTGGAGTCTTAACTTCATCAAGCGCTTCATTTATCTCCATCAGCTCCATTAGAAACTCTGGATCAGCCCCGGAGTCTGTGCCCTCTTCGATAACCATTCCCTTCAGCTCCAGCTATAAACCACAAAGGGAGATCATCAACCTCAACAGCTCCTTCGCATGGAACGGTGTTTCTCAAGAAAAGGCGTCCAGACAGACAGAGCGAGCCATTATGAAAATAAACCATCCATTAGAAGTTAAGTCAGGGATTTAAAACTCACCATATAAAGGCCACGACTCAAAGGCTTAAGCAGTGTGTGGTAAGCTTTGTTCACAAGAGCGGAGTAGCTTTCTGAATACTCCTGTTCTTCCTGCAAAAGAGGGTTCTGTTTAGTTAAGAATGTTCAATCAATATTCATTCATTTTAAAAAAGGGGAAAGAAAATATGAGTAATTGGCATTTGCTGTGCATTCAGAACAACAAGCCGTTTCGTCATCCAGAGTTACATATCAAACTGTCACTAAACGGAATAACAGATGATATGTTTTACACCTTGTCATAACAATCTATACCACTGTCAATTTTTTAAACACCGAATCCTTGGTGATACTGACAATTAGGTGCATGACATACAGCTACTCCTTTGTTGTCGGGCAGTTTGGGACCCTTCAAGGGAAGCAGGTGTAAGTTTGACACGACAGACGTGTGGAAACAAGACAGGGAGGAAAACATCTTGGAAATGTTTGTCAGATCTGAGTACATTTTGCAGCTATCAGGGCTGTCAGCCCTTGTGAAAATCAATAGTCTAAAGCACTGGCCCATGGGCCCACCGTGTAGAGCTGTTTCTGTAATAACAACCAGTGCAGTAGGTGGCTGCCTTGTGGCCTTGTATAAGTAATGAGTTTTCTATATGTGATGAAGACCCACAAGGCTAGAAGATGTCTAATTAAGAAAAAATGGCCAGAGGTGCTAATAAATAAAACACAGTCAGTACAATATTGGACAGGTTGTGTGTGAATAAAGCATTTAGGCTCTACCTTTCCTCTCTCTGACATTCTGCTGAATATGAGTTTGGCTTTCATATAATTCATGACAACACTCTGCATTGTGTTTTCGCACCTGGGTGTACAGAATAAATTATTAGAAAAGCAAAACACGTTCGGTCTTCCTTCTGCTCATAATGCTTATTCTTCTAAACTGCCAGGCATCTTTTTTAATGATCCACAAGGGAGAAAGTGGATAATGTGAAAATCGAGTCAACCATTTACCACTTTGTAAAATAACCTTTAAACACATTCGACTTTAAACTGCTTAGATTTATTTGGAAAAGTCTTATTTCTTTTTGAGGCTTGAGGATTTAATGTGAAATGCCAGCCTAATTGTCTCATCGACTATGCATTTGGCTGGATGGGATTTCCACACAAGATTCTAGTGTTAGAAAAGTACACTTAGCTGCAAATCAAAAGTGGCAAATCAAAATTGATGGGGAAAAGACGAGGAGATGTTTTTCCCAGAGAGGAAGTGCTCCATCCATTCCAGATAAAAGGACAAACTAACATTAGATCTATTTCCTGTATTTTTCCTTCAGTGTCTTATGATAAAGCATCACCATGAGTTTGCTGTGTTCTTTTTATTGATGTTCTATATACGGCTGAGTTAACCTGACTTTTTGTCCTTAGTATAAGTCAAGCTACCAACAAATCCTGCCCATTTCCCATGTCTTTAATCTGCACTCCACAGGCTTTCTGTAAGAAATGTGTAGTCTTGTAACCAAAGGATAAATAACCTTGATGAAATCACGGTTACATAATTGTGGTTATTTTCTCTGACTTGAAAAAGCACCTTGACATTTTACTCACAGTCCTAGGTCTTTCGATCGAGTTGCTGCCATGACAGCCCCAACAAGCACTTCGAGATTTGTCTTGGCAGATGAGAAGCGCTATATAAAATTACATTTATTATTAATTTATTATTTACTTTCCGCAACTACAGAGCTTATTTTAGATATTTAATCCTTTCTCCTCCTTTCTTCCGATATCATGTTTTGTAGTGTTCCTTCGTTCTTTTCATTTGTTCGCAGAGGCGGGAGAAGTACTCAGATCTTGTACTTAAGTCAAAATAGGAATTTGTAGGAAGGAATACTCCCTTACAAGTAAAAGTCCTGCATTCAAAATGTAACTGAAGTAAAAGTACAGAAGTATTCCATCAAAATATACTTAAAGTACCAAAAGTAAAAGTACTCATTATGCAGATTGGTCCATTTCAGAATAATATATATGTTATGTTTTGATTACCTGGTTTGCATACTGCAGGGTAGCTTGTGAATGTTACTCAAGGTGTGACTAACGTCTTATTTAAGTGTTTTTGATAATATTTCACATCATTAATCCAAATCTGAAAAGTAACTAAAGGATTGTAGAGGAGTAGAAGTACAAAGAAGCATGCAATGTAAATACTCAAGTAAAGTACCTCAAAATTGTACTTTGTACAGGCTACTTGAGTAAATGTACGTGTTACTTTACAACGCTGTTTGTTCGACTTTCACATTGCTAAAAAAAAACATCTTTCTAATTTTTCAAGAATGTCTCCCTTGACCAACTCATCATGAATCATACTAACAGAACACAATCACTCCTCACATTCACGTGCCTACCACAGATTTCTGGCTGAAGTTGTCTGGATGCAGAGAACGCTGGAGATGCAAGTATCTTTTCTGCAGCTTGTGTGTGTCCAGTGAGAATTTGTAGTCACTGAAAAGAGGCAACACATGGTGACACGAAATGTTTTGCTCACAGGCTGACATGAGTAAGATAGCAGCCTAGCAGGCAATGATATACGAGACTAGATACTCACCAATCCATGATGTTAAATAATGATGTGTCTTCTTCTGGGGGCTGGACTGCTTTGCATGTCATGCAAAAGAATGCAGGTGTTTGGTCGAGAGGCTGTTTGCAATTCCAGCAGTTCAGTTTGAATTGACCTGTGCAGTAATTCCTGGGTGAACTGGCTGCATATGTCGAGTATTGTAGCTTTCTTTCATTTCCCGTCGGTTTGAGGTTATTTTGTCTTTGCCATGTGTCCTTCTTTGGGAAGTTGTTTGACACACAATGTGCTGAACATGTAACAGTTTTATTAACAGTCTGTCGGTTTGTCATCAGCCAGTTTGGGTGCAGTAAAGCCCGGAATGGGCACACAATCCGTAAAGAGTTGTATGACAACATTTCCAAAATTAGGAGCTGATTTCCAGTCTATCAAAACACAAGATATTAACCTTGCAGTTAAAACCATAACAAATCTCCCCCAGAAAGAGAGCGGAAAGGCGTTCTTCTTCTACGTTTGTTATAATCACCACACTGCCATCCGTCGTCTTGGCGGAAGTGCTGCCTGGAAAAAACAACACATAGCTAGCGCAGCTGTTAGCAAAAGCTTAAGAAATGTGTTAGCAACTATTGATATTAAAGTAGGGTTGGATTTGACCGCAGCATACCACATAGTAAGTTGAACATCATAGCAGTTTGAAATACGTGTTAGCAACATGTCGCTGTCATATTAACTGCAACGTAGGACGGCATGTAAACTTCCCAAGACAGAGATAAAGCCGGTGTTCAACATAGCTCATTAGCTAACAGCAGGCTAGCTTAGTTTGCTAACGTGTTTTTACATCAAACAATGTTCTTGCTTGCGTCCGTGATGATACGTAGTTTGTTGTCACATACCATTCAAAGCTACCAAAGACAGCTGGCCACGCTATTTATTTGTATATGGTCAAACAAATCATCCGGTTTTAACTTTTTGTTAAAAAGTGCTTGCTCAGCTAACATTACCTAGCCAGATGACAAAGACGCCCCATGCTAATATTACGAGCGATGAAGATATTCAATAAATCCATGTAAATGTATAAGTATATCTATCTGACAACACAAATATCACTGACACGATACATTGCACAGTTAAGAGTACACGCAATGTACTGTAAAGTATTTTTTAAACATAACTTGGATTAGTAGTACGCATGCATGCAGGTAACTTTCTGTACACCTTTTGCCTTAGCTTGTCACTCCCAAGTTAGGGACTCCCACAGATAGGACGAAATTAACATCTACCATTGTCCTTTTCAGGTATCTATTCACCCCCATGGCTATGGGAGAGGCAATGGTCCATGAAGAGTTTTGGTTACACACAGAGTGGCTTGTCCACCAAGATCATCAGCAGGCACTGGAGCACAGATAACACCTCCAAACTGGTGAGTATTTTATTTAGTGAGTGTGCTTGTTGTGCTTCATCATCTAACCATACTTCTAGAACACACCAATGTAATAGTTATGTGTGCTTAAGTGTCTCTGAACTGTGGCCAGGGTAAATATGCCTATTTGGCCCAGGATCAGACAAGGCGTCCCGACCCCTCGCCTTTATAGTTCCCTAACAAAGTACAGGCTCTGATGAATGCCAACTCCAGACTCTTGTTGTGTATGTGTAGGTGTGTGTTTTGGGGGGCTGTGGGAGTGCAAAAGTTGACGGTGAAGTATTCCAGAGAGACACTAGTTGGAGACAGCAGCTTCTCTAAGGTAAACAGGATCTCGTCCTGAAGGTCGAGGGAGGTGCTTCTCAAGGCCCCCACAGACAATACATTGGGTATTATTAACGGAAATGGCTAAGAATAGAGAGCAAGGGAGAAAGGTGGCTCATCTGGCGGCCGTGTTGTTTGGGTTAAACAAGCCAAAACGGAACATCATCTTTAGAAGAGTGACTTCTCAAGCTTAAACTCTGGGTGTGTCAAACTCACACAGGGCTAGGAGTTGATATGGGGCTCTTTCTCTTTCTCTGATGTGCAGCAGCCAAACAGGTTGTGTTGTGGATCGCTCATGACTGTTTACGAATGGATTTGCTGTGTTTTACGTTACGGATTTGTAAGTAGAACCTATTTTTCCGAGTTCATTAAAAGCCTTTTTATCTATCCTTACACATAAATTATGTTTTTCAGATTTTCTTTTCTTTGGATTGGTTATATTTTATACCAAAAACAACATTAGTGTTGTTGCATTTGGGCCATGTTTGATGACAGGCCCCAGTATAAGTAACTTTATTCAACATCATGTTGATATAATCATAAAAATACATTTTCTGGAACATTCATAAACATGGTTATTGGATAGAATTACTAAACATAAATATTATTACATTGCCCCAGCCCTAGTTGGTATTGGATCAGAGCAACCTTACTAAAACATAATATATTGGCACTATGATGACTGATTGTTATTGTGCAAGAATATCATTTCAAAGGCTAAAAAGTAACTTAACCTTTGAATGGGTATTCAGTAGTGTTGATGGATTGAGTTCCAAATCTTGTCTGTTCAGTTCAAAGTAAATGCATTTTTATTTAGTGTGTTATAAATATGCCTGCTACCTGCTGAAACCATTGCAATTGAATTTAGCTATTGGCTAATCTTGGAGAAAGGAGAATTATATGAAGGCAGCTTTCGTCACAAACTAACCCTTGCTGTTATTGCACATTTTTTACTTTAAACAACAGTTTCATACCAGACTTTCGCAATTGATGCATCCCGTAACAAAATTATAACAATAGTCTGTATTAAAGCACGGTGGAAGTGGCAAAGTAGTTAGCTAACTATCCAGCGGCCTAATAAGTGAAATAGAATATCCACATCAATTATGTTCACATTATATGAAAGCACATTTCTGTTCACAGACAATTATTATTATTCATTAACACTTTATTCTCCAGATTTTGTAATGTTCTGCTGCTTTAATTCCAACTTCAAAGGAAAGAGAGAAAAGGCTTGTGCTTTAGTGTAATACTACACTGGTTAAAGTAATTAGCCAATGATAGAGGTGACTGGGCCAATTCCATCCAAGTACTGCTAATGTTGATACTTATTTGTTCACTTTCTAGAGGACTTTTTCTTTAAATTAGAGTAAAGGCACCATTACAACTGACAGCTTTGAATATCTCTAAGTATCAGAACAATTTTTTTTTCATTAGTTTAGGTGACATAAACAGCACCAGAAAAATAAATATACAAAACAGATGCACAGGTTATTCTTCATTAAGCTAATATGAAAGGATTGTTCTGTTAAATTAATCATTTATTATATGCACACTCTGCATGTACTTTCAAGACAACATGTGCGAGATTCGTTTTTTTCTTCATACATTATTTACCTTAATCTTATAGGGAATAAAGTGAAATGTAGACAAATTGACTTTATGTTTTATCAATAGCTGGTTTGCCATTTGGCCATGTCCACTATGACACCCCATATGAAACAAAGATTGATTGTGTCGGTTTAAAGAACGTTAAATCAATAACATGTTGACTCTGTAAGGTCATTAAGGCAGTTGTTTGTCACAACAGTCTCTATTTCATTATTCCTGGCAGATTTTTGGCAAATGAGTTGTCTGCAATGTTCTGATGTATGACATTGTTAGTTAGTATTGACTTGTGGGCTTGATATTGTGTAGTGGTTCAGGTAAGGGCTGTTTAAAGATTAGGCCGTAGGAGCTTTTTCTTTTTACTAGTGTTCTGTTATTTGACAAGGCATTGTAATTCAGTACAGCACTGTCCTCTGTTATGAATATGTCCTCAATTTTTCTCCCCCACCACAGATTAACCATGATCCCCATCACTGAGCTTCGGTACTTTGTGGACACACAGCCGGCATACCGCATCCTGAAACCATGGTGGGATGTGTTCACAGACTACATCTCCATTGTTATGCTAATGATTTCGGTGTTTGGGGGGACACTGCAGGTCACCCAGGACAAGATGATCTGCCTGCCCTGCAAATGGGTGGTCAATGAGACCTGCAAAAAGAACTTCACTGCTACCCTCTCCGAATCATTGTTCACGGAACCCAAAGGAATCCAGTATGATCTTGATCGCCACCAGTACAACTATGTGGATGCTGTGTGCTATGAGAATAGACTGCACTGGTTTGCCAAGTATTTTCCTTACCTAGTATTACTCCACACTCTTATTTTCCTAGCTTGCAGCAACTTTTGGTTTAAGTTTCCACGGACAAGTTCCAAACTAGAGCACTTTGTGTCCATCTTGCTGAAATGCTTTGACTCTCCATGGACGACGAGGGCACTGTCGGAGACAGTGGTTGAAGAGAGTGACCCAAAACCAATGAAAATGAACGGCTCAATGGACCACAAGGAGTCCGTTATCAGTGAGGATGTCGAAGCAAGTGTTCCTATGCTCCAAAGGACAAAAACACGCTTTGAGCAGGGCATTGTAGATAGAACAGAAACTGGGGTTTTGGACAAGAAAGAGGGTGAACAGGCAAAAGCCTTGTTCGAAAAAGTCAAGAAGTTCCGAATACACGTTGAGGAAGGAGACATCGTGTACAGACTGTACATCCGTCAGACTATCATCAAAGTCATCAAGTTTATATTTATAATCTGCTATACAGGGTATTATGTGCATGACATTAAGTTCAGTGTTGACTGTTCAGTAAATATAGAGAGCCTGACCGGTTACAGTGTGTACCGTTGTGCCCACCCGTTGGCTACACTTTTTAAAATCCTAGCCTGTTTCTACATTAGCTTAGTAATGGTGTATGGTTTTATCTGCATGTACACGCTTTGCTGGATGCTTCGGCGTTCTCTCAAGAAGTATTCCTTTGAGTCGATACGGGAAGAGAGCAGCTACAGTGACATACCAGATGTTAAGAATGACTTTGCATTCATGATGCACATGATCGATCAGTACGACCCTCTGTATTCTAAACGATTCGCTGTCTTCCTCTCGGAAGTCAGCGAGAATAAGTTGAGGCAACTTAACCTCAACAATGAGTGGACACTAGACAAGCTCCGGCAGAGGATTACCAAGAACTCTCAGGAGAAGTTGGAGTTGCACCTTTTCATGCTAAGTGGCATCCCGGACACAGTCTTTGACCTGATGGAGCTGGAGGTTCTTAAACTGGAGCTCATCCCCGATGTCACCATCCCGCCGATCATCGCCCAGCTGATCAACCTGCGAGAGATGTGGCTGTACCACACACCGGCCAAAATCGAAGCTCCTGCTTTGGCGTTTTTGCGAGAGAACTTGAAGTCCCTGCACATCAAGTTCACTGACATCAAAGAGATTCCTTTATGGATCTACAGTCTGAAGAACCTCAGCGAGCTTCACCTGACAGGGAATCTCAGCGCCGAGAACAACCGCTACATTGTCATTGATGGGCTTCGGGAGCTCAAGAGGCTCAAAGTTCTCCGTCTAAAGAGCAATCTCACCAAGCTACCTCAGGTGGTGACCGATGTGGGCATGCACCTCCAGAAGCTTTCTGTCAATAATGAAGGCACCAAGCTGATGGTGCTCAACAGCTTGAAGAAGATGGTTAACCTGACAGAGCTGGAGCTCATTCGCTGTGACCTAGAACGCATACCACACTCAATCTTCAGCTTGCACAACTTACAGGAGATCGATTTGAAAGACAACAACCTTAAGACCATCGAGGAGATCATCAGCTTCCAGCACCTTCATCGGCTAGTCTGCCTTAAGCTCTGGTACAACCAGATTGCCTATATCCCCATCCAGATTGGCACACTGACCAACCTTGAGAAACTTTACCTGAACAGAAACAAGATCGAGAAGATGCCCAGCCAGTTGTTTTATTGCCGCAAGCTGCGCTTCTTGGACCTGAGTCATAACAACCTGAACTATATCCCGGCAGACATTGGCTTCCTCCAGAATCTCCAGTACCTGGCAGTGACCGCTAACAGGGTGAGTACTTTAATAATCAATGTGATCCATTTATATCTTTTTTTAAATTTGACATGTTTTAAATTATATTATGGCTTGTTTGCTGCTGGAAAATGTTTGAAGTTACAAGTTCTAAAACCTCTCCGTTTCTATCCTATCACAACCCCTTCCTCACTTAAAAACATAGATCGAGAGCCTGCCTAATGAGCTGTTCCAGTGCAAAAAGCTTCGCACTTTGAACTTGGGAAACAACTGCCTGCAGTCCTTGCCATCGCGGTTTGGAGAACTGACCGGGCTGACACAGCTCGAACTGAGAGGAAACCGTCTGGAGTGTCTGCCCGTGGAGCTGGCCGAGTGCCGACAGCTAAAGAGAACCGGCCTCGTGGTGGAGGAGGACCTCTTCAACACCCTGCCCACGGAGGTCAAGGAACAGTTATGGAAAAGTGACAAAGAACAGGCTTGAACTGTGGCTGTGAGATAAAATGGATACTGTCCGAGTGGGACCTGACACAGGCTGTAATGCCTATACTGTCCCCGAAGGCTTGTTGCAGCAGACAAGAGTACTGCTGCAGTGTACTGCCAGTAAGGTTGGGTATCAAGAACCAGTGACAAGTAAGCATAATCAAAATATTGATGGCTTCAGGTTGTTATCTTAATTCATGACTGTGCAGTTGAGTTTCCTTCCTTTACAAACAACCCCTCAGGCCTCCACATAACAACCCAGTGATGATGCTTTCCAGCAGTAATGTAGCAGTGGCATTATGAACAGCAAGATTAGTGTACACGTTATGCATTTCAGGTATGGTGGATCATTTAAGTATGAAAAACTCTGGGCAAACCTAAAGGCAGTTCCCACCGCTCAGTGTCTATAATATCAGACTTTGTTTAATCAAGATAGAATACACAAATTGTCCATTTCCCAATTAACTTGGTAGAAGGGTGTGGCATGGACCAAAAGGAATATTTTGTTTTATTTTTCACTTTTTGGATATTTTCCAGATGGGGAAATAAACCCTTTGCCGCGGTCTGCGCTCTCCGGTTATCCATTTAGTTAATCTTGAAATCATGACAAGATGGAGGCTTTTTTATTCTTTTATGGAAAAACAATTAAATGTTTCACTTATAATATCTTACAAGTCTTTCGATCAAAGAAACAGATTTGATATAGTCTTGCTAATTGTTGAAATAATGAAAGTTTAGGGATTCAGGGGTGCATTTCTTAATGTGGAAGGGTCACTCAGTCAACAGTCACTTATGTTGTTGAGACTGAGGATTTGCCTTTGATTGGCCTGAGTCTTGGTACCAGCACAACATGTGGTATTAAACTACACTAAACACTAAAAATTGCAATCGTACATGGAGCCAGTTTACGTGCGGGGGGGTTGAAGATGGCCACTTTTTGCAGAAAGTTGTGTAATGTGTTTGACCTAGCACTAACAAAATCAGTTATTCTACTTAATGCAAACTAATTGACTAGCATTACAAGATAGCCCTCCCATAAAAGGACATTTGTGGAGCCTCTCATCGACGAGCAGATACCCAACCCTATCTGCCAGTATACTGCTCAGTGGGAACAACATCCATTTCATGGTTATGCTGCATCCACATTGTTTGTAAGTAATTGCACAGAACAAAACGAACCAATCTTAGGAACATGCTGAAGATGTTTTGAATGAGATTAGTTATCTCTGCATCAAAATCATTTGAATGAGGTTTATACAGGATGACACTATATTGACATTGAAAAGAGCCACCAAGTATTAGTGATGTGCTTAAAATAGAAGCAGATGCTTACCTGAAACACTAGACTAGTTTATTTCTCTTTCTGTTGTGGGTATGACGCATATATCCACTGGCATGCCCTGATAGTTGAGATTTATGCAGATAGCAAGTTCATTTCCAAACATCTCCTAAAATCACCTGGCCTTACATTTATTTTAATTTGTTATAACAGTGTAAGTGTGTAGTTATTCTTTTAATTAAATGTCACTGAATTGCATCATTCAAAACACATTGCAATATTCAGTGTAGATGTTTCCCCTGCAGTTACATTACATATTTAATCTAAAGCTATTGAAACTGCTATATTGGATGAAAATGTAATAACCAGTTATTTGTGTGAAAGAACAATGCAATAAGGTCCAAAAGGCCATTTCTGAAACTTCATTTCTGTGTTACCTTTGAGCTTCTACCTCAAAAAGCTTAACACTTTAATAAACAAGATACATTCCACCAGATGTAAAGATAAATTATAGTTTCTACAAATTCATCCTACATATTGGCAAGAAATATTAAATGGCAGTTACCCGTTCACATGATTTTCTTCCTGAACCATTTCTGTTATGTTTTGTTGAGACATCTGCAGGGTGATGTTTTTTTTGTATTTCATCACTTTCTTTTCCTTTCCTCTCTGTGACCATACTTGACTCCAGGAATCAAGTTTGGCAGATAAAAGATACATATGTTGTCTCAATGTTTTGGTGACACGTTATAAGAAACTAAGTTTGATTTAGATTTGAATTAAATTAACTATTTATGCCAGGCATTTGTATTGTGTATCATATGGAAACCCATCTTCACCAGGTAGAAGTAATATCCTATTTTGTTTAATGTTCATCAATGGGTTGTTTAAAATTGAACTCAAAGTAAGTCCTGGGTTGCCACCATCTAGAAAGTAAAATAATATTATTTTGTCATTGATTGGACATAACTTGGTGTCATAATCTGTTGATTTATATTATTCATAGTTATGGGAAATATTTTTCATTATTATTGTATGTTTTGTCCTGTCATGCATGGGCCTCCATACTTTTCAGCTCTAACCAAATTTTTTTTCAAATGTTCTGGTTTCAACGTTTGTGGACTTTTTGAGAAATGTTTAAAACTTTTTGCCTGATAATGACTTTTCTGCAATTGTGTTTTGCCACAGTAAGCAGCACCTTGCTAACAATGCTAAAAACAAGATCAATGCACAGCTCTGACGCAGCAAAGCACACAATACGGGCTCTTATGTATACCCCGAGAACAAAATATTAAATCAGTTTTTGTTTTAATAAACCTAACTGCAAAGAAAACCTGGAGAGTAGCAATATACAGTAACATAACTGCATTGAAAAGCATAGGAATACTTTAAACTATGTACATTTATTTAATTAACATGTTTCACTATGCGATATTGTGCAATATTGCCTTCATTTAAACTATGTCATAGTAAGTGATGTAGTACTGTAATGTGCATTCTTTTTCCCTGCTTTTGCACTATAGCATCTCTCCCACATGTTAACGCAAATACAAACGATGGTATACAACTTCAAGTATACAACACATGTTTTCTGATTATTCTATATGGAAAGGTTTGACTAAATAACTGCCAGTCATAAGATTGAAATGATATTAGATAGGTATTTCACATTTTATTTGAAAGTATTTCCCTTTACGTCACAGCTGGAGCATTTTAAATAGCACACTCAGCAATACACCACAGACTAAGACAATCAACTACTCAATGTGAAGTGTTTCAGTGAGTACTGCAAGTAAAGGGTCAGTACATTAAAAGGATTTGTGTAGGTTGCTAGGAACATTTTATAGATTAGCTTTTGATCTCATTGTTAATATTTTGTTCTGTCTTTCCCTCCTTTTTTATGATTTTGATTAATATTATTTTTTTCATTTTGACAGCTATTAGTATTATACATTATAACTAAATTTCTCAGGAAGCCAGCTAGTACTCACTTCTTTTTTGAGTTAATTGCCTATTTTTGATTACACCTGGTATTTTTTAAATTAATTTAAACAATTGTTTTATACAGTTAAAGTTTTATATGCATTTCTATACATTCTTTTTCTAGTTTGGTGTATTTAATATTGACTGCTGGCTCAAACTAAATGTTTGTGTTTTTCAAGACACTTGGTTTAACGTTGATTCTGTGTTTTCCTCAATGACCATTTACAAAGTGAGCTGTAGTGTTTCAGAACGATGAGTTATTCATGGTTAGCATGGATGAAGTGTGTATGATAGTGTTATCCATGTGTATGTATGTATGTTGGCGTGATAAGACCCTCACTCCACGATGTTCATCTCTTAAATGCAATGTTCTTGGGTACAAATTATTTTTTTCAATGTTTCCCAACTCTAATCTAATCCTTAATTTTTCTTTAATAAGAAATGTCATCAGTGTATCGGTATTGACAAGAATGATGTTACAGTGAGTGTTCTGTTTGAGCATGTGTCCCATCATCTCCTACACCGCATCCCCTCCAAATAAAACGAAATAAAGTTGGTTGACCTAATTTGTCCTTGTGTCTTTTGGGGAAACTTTTAAATGTTGTGAATATTGATTCTCTCGTATTTTGGTATTTCAATATTTTTGTTGGGTAAAGAATATTTTTTAACATTAAATATATCAGGCTCTTTTTGCCTTTTTTTTTTTGCTTATTATATTTAACCAATGTATCCAATTATAAATCTTAACATTCTCAAATAGAGAAATACTAAAAAAAAAAACGACTATAGAGTGCCCGGAATCTTTGGGCAAGCCATTCATTTTGGCACAGCATCAACATTATATTATGGTTATAGGGTCACACCTACATCATATAAATAGGCCATAATAATAGTAACCGTCGTTTTGCCAGGTGTATGTCCTTTTAAATTGACCGTAAATTAATTGCGGAACCATTCATTGCAGGGCTCTTGCTCCCAGACGGACATGTTTCTCGACACACTTGTTCAAAGACGCACCGTTTACAATGGTACGTTTGATTGTGAACTTTTCCAGTAGATTTTTCAACATAGAAAATAACATATGTGTTTGAAAAATTATCAACGAAAAATGTGTTTTAACGTCTGTTAGGAGCCAGTCCAGAAACGTACTTTTTTATAATGAAAATGTGCTTATTTTGCGTTTTTGGCTAACAGGCTAAGCTAGCTAGCTAACACGAACGAACGAACTTTTAACCGTGCCTGTTAAAAGTTTTAATGATTTTGTTTACTTTGTAATTGCTACAGGCTGTCACCTTTCAAACGGATCTAGGGGAAATTAAAATTGAATTGTTTTGTGAACGGGCACCAAAATCATGTGAGGTAAGTCAATAACATTACAGTTAGCATGACATGCTCCTAGGCTCCTGTTTCTGTCCATTCAGAAGTAAAAGGCTTTGAAAGTCAACTAGCACAAACTGGAGACGTGCTACAAATGCGTTAATTAAATGCATTTAAGTCCTATTATTGTTAGGTAAACTGTACCGTAGAGTAAATACTGGCAGCTTAATGCATACAAAATAAATATATCCTAATGTATTACTTGATTAATATTGTTATTCATAACCTGACTTCAAAGTAACAAGTAACTAATTTTGGCAAAACTAAAGATGTACAGTACAAATGTAAATATTTTTCTAAAAGTAATACAAAAATGAAACCGTAAGGTACCTTTTTTTTATTGTGTAAATAAAAATGCTACTGTAATGATTGAAGGCCTAAACAGTAATTTACATATATTTTCCACAAAGCAGTCATCAAATATTCTAACCTATGTTTGACTATTTACAGAACTTTCTTGCTTTGTGTGCCAGTGGATTCTACAACGGCAGTCTCTTCCACCGAAACATTAAAGGTTTCATGGTTCAAACTGGTGATCCTACAGGTAAGGTGTTGTTGTGCATGTGCTGCAATTTAACATAGAAATGTCAGAATTCATTCCTCACTTCTTCTTCTTTATTCTCTGTATTTTCATTAAACCATTCAGGCACAGGCAAAGGAGGAACAAGTATATGGGGTCGCAAATTTGACGACGAGTACAGTGAACATCTTAAAGTGAGTACTACTCTGGTAGCTTTTCACATCAGGGGAGCAAGTTTAACCTTTATCAGGGCTTAGTCTTAAACATCTTTTGTTTTTTTTATTCCAGCATAATGTCAGAGGAGTCGTCTCAATGGCTAACAATGGCCCCAACACAAATGGCTCCCAGTTTTTCTTCACATATGCTAAACAGCCCCATCTGGACATGAAGTACACCGTGTTTGGAAAGTATGCAACTTTTTTGAAGTGTTTTGAGAGAATGATTGTTGAAACTTGTTTTGACACCTGGTTAATGTGCTTGACAGTTACAGATTAATTAGAATATAACTCATAATGGCAGCTGATCATACTCTTTTCAACATGTAGAATAATCGATGGCCTTGAGACCCTGGATGAACTGGAGAAGCTGCCTGTCAATGAAAAGACGTTCCGACCACTGACTGAAACCCGGATAAAGGATGTGACCATACATGCCAACCCTTTTGCTGGATAGCTGAAAGCTTTCTCCTCAAATATGCTAATAGGCCTTTAACACAAACTTGGACTCTGAAATGTCCCCTGAGCCTATTTATACAGGGTGTCGTACATTGCCAAAGTTAATTTATAACTTTCCAGACAAGGAAGTTGAGGGCTGTAAACTGAGTAGTACTCCATTTTGAATCCAGAAGACAAATGTTAGGCTATGCCATCCAATTTATAGCTAGGCATGATTATGATTTTTAAGAAATGGTTTGCATTCCTTGCATGTGACAAAGCCGCTGTAAAGAAGAGTTATAGATTGTTTAACCGTAACACATTCAGAATTCAGTCCAAAAGGTAAACATGCCTGGCTTTGTTCTTCACTGATATACAGATTTGAATCTTTTTTTTCTTGATGGGCTATGTAAATAATTGTTTAATGTTTTGTACTGAATAAATCTTTTATAGTTGATATGTTTTTCCATAATTTCAAAAACAATTTCTGCATGCATAACTGTTCAAATGTCACCGTCTAAAAGTCAAGAGGCTGAAGTTGTTGGTTGTCAGTTATACATTTGTATTTGTATTGAAAAAAAACATCCAAATTTTGGAACACTAGATACATCGACTCAACAACCCAATACATGTAGATAATCCAAATGATGTATAGATGTATTTTTTATTTCAAGAAAACATGAACACCACATCAGGGGTGCGCAGGTACAACAACACAGGAAAAAACAAAAGGGGATTCAACAACAACAAAAAGAGAATTCACACGTTTTTTGTTGCTTTCTTATTCATAACGTATTTTAAAGCGGTGTCACACTGCTGTAGCCTAGCTCTTGGCAGACGTAGAAGAAACATCTGTACAAAAAAAACCTACATCTTTATTTATCCCATCACATAACCATTTACATTTTTAATGTGTCAACTTGGCGACTTTCTTTGTCAAAAGCGACTACTGTCATATCTAACGACTTTTTCTGGTGTTTAAGTATTTTCTGGTGTTTTGGAGATTGACGTGAAAGCATGTAACGTTCTGAAATTACTGTCCTCAACGATCAGCGGATTCTGATTCTTATTCTACATCCACGGTCCCAGCTGCAGTCAGAGCAGAGAGAACAGCAACACGTGACCAAGTCCAGACTGCAAATGAAACGCGCCTGCGCAAAGCTGCCGTTAAGTGTGTCTCTCTGACATAAGCTTAACATTTAGCTACTATAGCTAGTTAGCTCATCATTTCTAAAATCTACGCTCAAAAATACAGGAAGGAGTGGGAAACAAACCCTGAATTCGAAGGCTGGTTGAAGCCATTTATTGGAGATGATACACGGGCATATTGCCTGTATTGTAAGGCTGATTTTTACGCCAAACTTAGTGATGTAAAAAAACACATGAAAACTCAAAAACATACTCAAAAGGCAAAGCCTTATAACAGTTCCACCCAAAGTAAGCTGCAATTAATAAGTACAAAAACTGACTGCAAAAATGGCTGAAGCCTCCACCATGGCCTCAGATGATGCATTCAAAGTAAGTCTGCTTTGATTGATTTGCAGTTGTGTGCATGTATTTCATCATTGTTGTAGTACTGTTATGAAAGTAACTCTTGTTGAATGTTTCATCGTAAGGCTGTTTATCCTAACGTGTATAATAATAATAATATTTTCCCCGTTTTCCTTTTTATTATTGTTCCAAAGCATTCACAATGAACACGTGTGTAAATCATAGGTGTACATGAACTGTCAAACTACGTCATCACTAGTGGACGAGGCATGTATCGGTGACTAGCCGATACAGCAAGTTCACACTTATGGTTCATACAAACAACACAACTCAACAGAAACCATGGCCTCAGATGATGCATTCAAAGTAGGATAAGTCTGCTTTGTTTCATTTGCAGTTGTGCGCGTGTATAATTGTTTTCGCACTGTTATGACAATAACTCTAGTTAAATAATTAATTGTAAGGTATTCTGTGGAAAGTTGCTGGACTGTGTGTTTTTCCGTGATTCAGGTGTCTTCCCTGAGGGGGAAAGTGACCCTGATCACCGGGGCCAGCTCGGGCATCGGGGCCGGGACCAGCGTCCTGTTCGCCAGACTCGGTGCTCTGCTGGCTCTCAACGGCCGCGACATGGACAACCTGAAGAAAATCTCCAAACAATGCACCGACTGTGGAGCTGCCGAGGTAACTCTCATTCTGAACTGTGTGACCTAGAAAAAGTTTAACCAGAGAACAGACATGGGGACATGGTGTCAAACTTCCGTTGAATTTAGAATAAATTGTGAACGGAAAGGTCTGAATGTGAAAAAAAAGATTTGACCATATCTATTGTGATTTTGAAGTTTCCAAGGTATCAAAATGTGGCATTTTGAGTTCTAATGCATTTCTGGATGAGCATATTGTCCTCGAGTATGTTTTAAATGTAGCAATATTAAGAACAACTACCTTAGGGTAAACATCATTTCCATTCATTTTGTGTCAAATTGGCAAAAGCAGCATGGTAGTAAATACTAGTAAGTAGCCTACCTAAGACAATACACACATTTCCATATGTTTTACAGATACAATAACATTATAAACACTCAAACATTGTGACTATCATCCTAAGATTGCTGCCTTAGAACATAATGAAACATTGAGTGTTATTTCATGTGTTATTAGCCCTTGCTTGTCCCTGGAGACCTCACTGATGAAGAGGTGGTGAAGAAGACGGTGGAGCAAACTATCTCTCACTTTGGCCGGCTGGACGTCCTGGTGAACAGCGCTGGGATCCTGGCCATGGGCAGCATCGAGACAACTGACCTGGCTCAGTATGACAGGATCATGAACATCAACGTCAGGTAGGATATCAAACACCTGACATCAGAGAGACATTTTAGTAACGGATATACAGCAGTACAGGGTGTGTAGTAGCTGGATGTCGGCTAAAGTGATGCGTGGATGTGTATCAAAAAGGATTAGTTTCAAATTTTTTAAACACAGAACTCGATATTTTCGGCCAAGAAACACATTTTTGGAGCGGAAAGATAATGGGGAGGTACTTAATGGAAGTAAACAAAAGTGCATAACAACACATTATGACAAAATGCAATACATTTTCAATTCATTGTGTGACCAGCACTGCAATTAAAAATATTTTTCAACACTGATCCCATCACAGATATTCAGATGTTATTGTCCTTTACAGACCATGAAGACAGATGACTAGTAGTACTTACTAACTTGAGATTTAGCAAAAAGTGTATATTTTACATTTTTAGTAAGAATGTCCCCTAACTTTTGACCCATCTTCCAGATCTGTATACCACCTGACTCAGCTTTGTGTGCCCCACCTGATCGAGACCAAAGGCTCCATCGTCAACGTGTCCAGTGTCAATGGGCAGAGATCAGTGAGTATTAAGCAGCTAGCCATGCTTTAAAACTAGTCCCACTGCATATCATGTCTTTATGTTTAGGAGAATTGTGAAACATGTTCTCTTCATAGTTCCCTGGTGTGCTGGCATATTGCATGTCCAAGTCAGCCATTGATCAGTTCACGAGCTGTACAGCGCTTGGTGAGTGAGACGCTTTTTTCTGCTTATATTCTGTGTATTAGCCATTTTAGAATGTCCCAATATAAACATCATGACTCCATTTGATTTCAGAGCTGGCATCAAAGCAAGTCAGAGTGAATTCTGTGTGGTGAGTGAATGCAATTCATCCATAATATTTTGTGCCCTTTTCATATATTGTATACGATATCCTATGCATTTCTGATTTAAAAAGCAGGGATATCACTCATTCTGTCTGAAATCAAATCTGTGATGCACCATGTGTTGTGTCGCTTCTCCTGCGGCATCTCTTCAGCCCCGGTGTGATCATCACTGATGTCCACAAGAGAGCGGGACTGAATGAGGAGCAGTATGCCCAGGTAACACATCTAAACTGAGTGTTTCCTCTACACGTGTTCTTTCAGAGGTTCTGTGTTAGTCTCCATGTTTAGGTCCATCATATCCTAGCATCTGATTAGCACAGAGGACACATTTATAAGTAAGTCTTCACTGAATAGTTTAAAGCATCATTTATTACAAAATTATTCAAATACTAAAATTGAAAACGTTTAAATGCCACAAAGTTTTTTTTCTTCTTCTGCACAGTTGCAGATAAATATTAGGCTACAGTGATATTTTTAGTTAAAATATATTTGTTGAATTTGACTTCAGTGGTGGCTGTATAGGATTAATTTTGATATTTTACATAACTCTAAAACATTGTAAAGTTAAAATGTCTAAACGTATTAAAAAAGTTAAAATACATTCTCCATCTTTTCGCACCCTAAAAGAGACATTTGCTGACAAGTTATATTCATTAAAGGAAGTTGATTCAATTGAAAACTTGTAATCAGATGAAACACTTCAACATAATTTAAGCTGCATTGAAACATCTCAATAGAAGCTTTCATTTAAAAGGAAAGCAGAGAACAGCCCAAATTGTAAATCGATCAGCCATGTATCCCAGTAACACTTAGTGTCTGTCTATCTCTTTCATCACCAGTTTCTAGCGAAGTGTAAGCAGACCCATGCCCTGGGCCGCCCGGGGGAGGTGGAGGAAGTGGCCCACGCCATCGCCTTCCTGGCGTCCGATGCTGCCAGCTTCATCACTGGAGTCAACCTTCCTGTTGACGGGGGCCGCCATGCCATGTGCCCCCGATAGGATCATGCATGTTGAGATACAGCAGTCTGATAATATATTGCTTTCAACCTACAAGTCTGCCTGTGCTTTGTACCAAGAATCCCCGCATTGCCACTAAAACTGATGGAAAAACAAGGCATTACTTCAAGGACACAATGTTTCCCTCTGTTTGCAGAGGCGGCTGCTGTCTGGGTTTGACAGGTCCAGGTGTGAAATGAATAGAAGGAAGCTAAAAAGCACTGCCACAAGTAGGCAGTTTAAATGCATTTTATTCCGTTCCTTTGCTATGAAGCTTTCTTTGACAGAAACAAATGGAAAGCTGCTTATAAACAAATGTTTCAGAATTTTTATTAAATTGCCTGTGGAGTCATTAGACTTCATAAACGCAGCATAAAGTGTGTGTACAGAGCAAACACTGTGTGCCATGGTAGTGTTGTGTATTGTTGGAAATCCTCTGAGTTTATAGATTGGTGGCAACAACCACCATGGCTGCACCTTTGAGTGAGAAATGCATAAACACGTTTGTTAATATCCTACAATAGGATTGTCTCGAACCGGTAATTAGAAAAATGTACAGACCGAACAAATCTTGAAAGCCCCTAATGTGACGTTGATGCCTTGTTTTGAACTGGAAAGCTAATCAGAATTTAAAAAGAATACACTGTAGCTAATAACAAGTGGCATAATTGACAGTTACAAAAACTTAACTTATAGAGTCAGACTCAGTGTCAGACAGTACAAAGAATATTGGAAATATTAAAAATACTACCGTAACAATATAATTTAATGAATTTAGTCTTCCCTTTTTTCTTAAAGCACAAACAAAGCTTTGCTGAAGAGTTTATCACCCGAGTCTCACCTCTGTGTCACCCCAGATTATATCAGGTAACGTCTCGGTTGCCGCGAGACGAGACGCGCAGTTGGAGGTAGCATCAACACACTTTTCTCGCTTCACACTGTGGAAGGCTTCGATCCATTTTGACATGGAGCGCAGCACACAGCAGTTGTTTGTGTGAGGATATTTTTTTAAACGAGGGGTGTCTCAGCACTACAGTTATCAAAAAGACTTACCTGGAGACAGTGTCTGAGGCACGCCGTATACCTGAATGAGTGATGCCCATACTGTATATTCCCAAGGGTGTGGAACAATAACCATTGCACTTTATATTACAATATACAGTACATATACATGTATAAATAATACTTAAACATTACAAAAGGAATCATTGCATCTGTTGTTCAATATTTCTGTACAGATCTCTTAGATATTTTCAAAATCAGGACTCAGGCCGTGAAGAAAATATGATACAACATGGCCTGAGATGACAGCAAGACATATTACCTCCCACCAAAATAGTACATTCAGGTCTTGTATCACAAACAAGTCTCTGAGAAAGAAAGCTTATTGTTTTCCATAGGCTGATTTGTGCTAGAAGTCTCTGCATTTTCAAGGGGCCTTCTAGCTCCGACCCCCCCTCCTGTTTCTGCAGTCCAAGCATATTTTGCGGAGAGAAAGTTGGGGGTCTGTTTTTCCGGGAAACCACAGAAGAAAGATCAGTTTCCCCCCCTCCATCCTCCTCTATGCAGTCTCTCCTTCGAGGAGCTCCCCCCCCCTCATAGCCTCATAAGAAGCACACGGGTCCGACCTCCAGGTGATAGCGAGCGCCGCCATCTGCTGTCGGCAGGTTCAACACGTCCACGATGGGGAGTAAGTTCGGGTCCTGGCTTTGAAAGATAAACTGGGTCTGATGCCAGCGGCCATCTTTGATCTGAAAGTGAGATGTCATTATGTCAGAGTGTAATGATGTGGAAGACAACATAATATTCTTTTGTCACAATGATTTATTAAGACTTTTTTGGTGCAACATCTTTAGCCAAGATTTCTGCATCCAACCCCGATACAATGGGGGTGAATCTGGAATTGTATTTTCTGCAGCAATAAAAAAGAAAGAGAAAAAAAAACAACAGCAAATGTGCCCTTCAACAATTTCCCAGTCACTCTGAATAATCCCCAGGCTTTATTGTGCAACTTTTAGGAAATACTCCCCTCCAAAAACGCTGACATGAGGTCTGCGGTTTAGTCAAAGTATCATGTCAAACAGCCATGTATGGAGCTAGCACAAGAATATGACTAGCAATCTTGGCATACAGGCAGAGAAACAGCTTGTAAGGTTCAATCAAAAGTTGATTCTGAATTGAAATACATCATTGACAGTTGCTGTTTCACAATTGTTTAATTAAGGCACAATCAAATATAAAAATGATGTTTTGGTTTTGTACTGTATTCTGGCCTATTAGACTTTTAGACTTCTTGCCAGAATACACAATGTCTCTATCTAGCTAAGCAAAACAAACATGGACTTAACTCCTCATGAAAACATAAACTGTTTTGTTATATCCAAAAGACCCGTTGTATGAATTAAACAATCAGGAAACATGGTCAGGAGTTTAAGGTGTGCTGGCAGGCAGATTCTGGAGATTCTAGACAGAGCCTAGGCCAGCTGTTTTCCATGGCTTTTAGTCTTTATGCTAAGCTAAGCTAATCGCCCACTCGCAGTGATTAAAGCTCCATACTTAACCGGTTCTCTGTGGCGTTTCTGACTTCTTGAAGTGGCTTCAAGGAGCAGTTTCTCTACATATGGTCCATGTGTTGCTCATATTGTGCACATGTACGCATCTCAGTGAAATAATACATATTCCAGCCGCTGATCTATGGAAACTCAGGACTTTGTTTGACTGATCTGGTATAGAGCTTCTCATCTAACTCTCAGCAAGAATGGCAGAATGTTTATTTTCTCAGAATGTTGAAGTCAGTACTCACCCAGCAGTCGTCCCTGGGTATGAGCGGCTCTAGAAGGTCCCCGGCCTGAATCTTCTCCCCCGTCCAGGCCTTGAAGCTCACAGATCTGGAGGAGGGTTGCAGTGAGGGTCCTGCTGCCCACACAGGAGTGTTCAGGCAGTGGATGGTGATGTGCTGCACCGCCTCGGTGCTCAAGAGGTGGACGAAGTTCATCTGGATACGACCCACTCCTGTCTCCAACTGTAAAGCAAGAATGTATGTCTCTGAAGTAATCATAGTTTGGAAAAACAGGCCCATCTTAAAACAAAAAAATCCTACTATATAATAAAACTACAATTGTGTATTGAATTACAAAACGTTACATCTGGATCACAGATTTTGACCTCATTATCTGATTTGTAAACAGTTTATGCAGACATTGAGTCAGTCGGCATTTATGTGCTGTGATGTTTTATTCAGTTTGAATCTTAGGTAAATCTCAAAATCAAAAACAATAAAAGGAGAGATGAAGTTCCTGGAGGTCAAGTTGCCAGCTGGGCTTATCTTTTAAATAATTCTCTTTTACAAAAGAGCTACAGTGTACATTGTCAGAAAATGACCAGCTGTGCACCTTATTATATCACATTAAACTCTTTGAGAACATTCTCTGTCCACACAAGCATTCATGATTTACATAATCATCCACTTCCTGCATGAAAAGCTCCCAAATTGATCTTGTCTTCATTTACGTAATACACCTTTAATTATACTGGGTGTCATGTTTATCTGAAGCAAATGGCTGAACTCTGAAAGGATCCACACCTTGGACACAGTGACCGGTTTCAGGCAGGTCTGTCCTCCAGCTGTGAAGTTGCACATCACCTCTATAGTGTCCGCAGCGCAGCCCAGGTTGGGGTCGATCCAGTAAGTGCCTGTCAGAGAGCAGCAGAGGAGGAAACAACTTAAATAATGAGAGGAGAATATAAATGTGTGCAGGAATGACTAAGCGGTTTAAAGGGTCCCCTCACCATCGTGCAGCCTCTGCTCACAGTTGTACAGGTCTCTGCAGATGCGTGCTGGGTTGTCCCGGGTCCCCAGAGGGTTCTTCAGACTCTGGATCAGGGTGCTGAGGTGCTGCAGGGTCTTGAAGATCTCTGTGCCCTGGTCTAACATGGGCATCTCCACGCTCTGATTGGATAGAAATATTGGCATAGTTGACATGCGATTTGTAAAACGTTCTTATTCTGTATGAGATCAGACAACCTTTTTTAGCGGTTTAATAATACCCATAAGCAAGGACCACAACTTTGCATTGAAACAGATATAGGCCTATATTACTGATGTATGAACATGTAGTTATGTTACTGAACACTTGTGTTATTATTGAAAGTAAATACATTTTTTTATTGATTTAACATTACAATAGCATCAGAAATGCTGAATACAAATATAAGGTTTCTGTTTTGAATTAATAGAATAAATGTATCAATAAGATAATACACATGAGAACACAGCCATAGCATTGATTCTCTGTCAAAATCAGCATGGGAGGCGTAGATACAGCTGCGTACATGCAGAATCTGGATTCTCTCAGATACAGATTTCGGATTCAGCCTCTTTATTTTTTACCATCTTGCGATTTGTTGTGAGGTTATTGATTAACATTGACGTGAGGTACATGTCAAATTGAATTTCAGCAGGGAGTGGCTGACCATTGTTTTGTTTTGTTTTGAGAAAATACACAGACACAACTCAGGCTTTACTAAAAAAAATATAATCTTCAGACACCAAAAGTTACACCCATTAGGGCCCCAACGATCAAAAGTGATTATTTGCAATGAGCCGTTTTCCTCAGAACTAACCTCTGGCCTCAGTGCAGCATGGGAATCGATGATGACTTGAAAGGTGGCACCGAGAGCCTCATTTCTCTACCAAAGAAGACAGCAAGGCAATAAGGTTACCGCAACATTTTTACTCTTCAGTTTGTTCCATAACATTTCATTATTCCCCAAACCCTGGCTCGACTATAAAGAGAAACATACTTACAAGTAAATGGGCAGAGCTTGGAAGACCCTGTAAACAAAGAGTTTATTGGTTATGTTTTACGCACCAAGAAAACTGAGACTTTTGTGTTGGCACTTTTAGCAACAGCCACACAGTGCATTTCTGTTCACAAAACAGTTCTGTAAATCCTGTTGGTGGTAGGTTCTGCCACACTAATCAAATATGGAGATATTCACAGGAAATGAGGCATGAATGCACAGGAAATGAGGCATGTCAAATGCAGAGAGGAAAAGCCGCTGGCTAACATCTTTTTGAATCAGCTCACAGTGGAAAACGAGCAGGTCTGTAACTAGTTAGATTTGATTATGTGCATGCACGTCCTTTGCATATCATCCAATCCACTTCACATTTGGCGGGTGCATTGCTGTGGACCCAAGGGGGTACTTTGTTAAAGTTATTGCAACTTTTGAAATGGAGCACGTTCAATATTAATAAACTTTGAGATTGGGGGGGCCTCGGGGCTCTGTGGAGTCGTGCATGTCATCAGTAGCAGACCAAATCTCATTGCCTGCAGTTCACATATGAAGCTAAATGCTAAATAACTAAAGTGAATGGCCAAATTCTTTAATTTATAACCACGGTGATGATGTCGAAGCAATCGACCAATATGCCTATTTGGAAATGTATCTTCCATGTGTATTACGTCAGTGCTATCAATAGGATCATAACCAAACTTTGGTCATGTCTCACTGGTGTTTCTCAGTTGCTGCGATTTTGGTGTGTAATCCCAACTCCTCATGTCATGGCAGGTCAGGACTGAGGAACATGTTTTGTACGGTTACTGCATTATTTTCCCAATAACATAACTTGGCTCACAGTTTAACTACAGTTTTAATGCAGACATTACTTTCTCCTTCTCAAATAATTTCCCAGCAGGCTAGATTCTGCACCCACAGCCAAGTCGTTTTCAATTTGATTTAGGGATCTGAATGATGAAAACACCGTTTTTTTTGCATTTGTACATTTTGACTTAAATGAATACACAGTAGAGTCAAACCATGTCTGTTCAGCGCACTCTAACAGACTGATAATCAATCAGTGGGCACCAGTCTTTTCCCCTCTGCTCTCCTTGATCTTGATTTTTAGAAACATGTTTTAAAAAATACTATTAACTGAGAATAACTTTATTCTTTCTCCACGTTCAGACATTAAAATCTAGACCAGATTACGATGAATGAAAGTGTGATGTATACAGAATGTAACACTTACTGGTGGTCCGGGTGGTCCACGAGGGCCAGCAAATCCCTGAAAAATGGCATCACCACGTTAGCCTTAAAATGATTAACAAGTTTGCCTTTATTGAAGATGATAAAGTGGTTCATTTGTTTCTTCTTCTCAGCCCCCGAGCCTGTGCAAAGAATAGAGATTAAGCTACAAAATGTGAATTATTACTCACCCCTGGTCCTTGCAACCCCTGTTAGAGATGAAAGGAAAAATGTAATCAATGTCAGAGGACAATCCTGCAATAATAGAATAATATACGGTGTTCTCTCAAACTCATTCTATCATGCACAGTGTTACGCCATCTTTGTGCTACCAATTCAATACACAGTCTTTACCTATTGTGTGTTGAAATGCCCTCTTGCTTTTCTTTGCAGAACTACACTCAGGAATCCTATTTCTACACAGTAAATCCTATTTTCACGCAGCAAACTCATACGTAGATGTTGTTGTTTTGGGAGTGAGCTTGTGAAATCTGCCTGTGTATGAGCGCTCAACAAACACACAAAAAGAAGCCTGAGATGAGCATGCAGCCCACATTTATCACCCTGACAGGAATTCCACAGCAGCTAAGTGTCACTGTGAGTGTAGCAACAAACAGTGAAGTACAATAGGAAATGAAAAGTGCTGAGGGGCAAAGGAGTGGCGTGCCGTCTCCATACTAAGTATCCTATCCTGTGCTCACGGTACAGACAAAAAGGATTCATCAAAAAGGCACCACGCACCGTCTCCCCCCGACTTCCTTTGTCACCCTTGGGTCCCTGATGGAGAGAAAGGAGACAGAGGATCACTCCATCACTGCCAAAACGCAGCGAGAAGTCACATAAAGCTTGGCAGATAGGATGAGATATGAGGTACATACAGGATGACCGCTGGGGCCAATGATGCCAACGGGGCCCAGAGCTCCCTCCATACCCTGGGAAGCAGAGCCATGTTAGAGACTGACGACACGTATGATGGAGCATTAGGCGGAGCTCTGCTTATTTTTCATGGCAAGTGTGCAATTTGTGAGAGTTCAGAGCACTGGAATTGGCTGAAATGTTGCGGAGAGTTACCAAACTAACATTAATCTTCATCTTACCAACAAACCACGCGGGCCTTTTGGTCCCTGTATCCCCGCGGGGCCAATGTAGCCCAAAGGTCCCTGGAAAGACAAATAGCTGTTATTTATAGAAGTGGATCAGATGCGGTAGGTTTAAAGGTTGAACCAATATTGAATAATCGATAAACTTTGTTGACCTTTATTGGCAACAAGTTGGATTCATACATTGATAAATGTCTCTCTGTATAGCTAGTGCAGTGGTTCTCAAACTTTTTCTGTCAGGCCCCCCCTTTGGAGAAAAAAAAAAGTCGGGCCCCCCCAACACAAATAGTCAGGCTCAGTGGCGGCGCCAGAGATTCTATTTTGGGGGTGCTGTGGGGTAGCTTGACGTTTCATAGAGGGTGCTCAAACATTTAGGGTTTCCCATTAATGTACTGGTCGCTACAGTGGAATGTTCTACTGTAACAATCCCCACACACACACACACAGTGTACCCGCGACTGTTACAATGAAGGCTCGATAATCAGCTCACGGCATATAGGTGTAAGCAGGGGTAAAGTGTTATTTTTATAGGTGGTGTGTGGACCTCACATAGGGAGGTCAGGGGGCAAGCTCCCCTGGGAAGATTTTTAAATATTGAAGTTAAAAGCATCAATCTGGTGCACTTTGAGAGCAACATGAAGAGATCTATGGATACATCTCTCAACACCCATTTCTTTATGGATATTTTACATATCACTCCCCTTTTAAACTTTATTTTAATGTCATATAGTATTTCATACCTGTTTTTAATTTATTCTCTTATTTTTTTATAACTATAATGATCATATAAACGTGGGGCCTCGGAAATAATTGTTTACATTAATGGTGACCAAAACGTTTGAGACCCACTGAGATAACACTGAGAGTCCTTTAGCTCACTGAGTCTCTCATTCTGACAGGAGAGGACTCTCCTCCACTTTGTTGTTGAAAAAGCTCCTTATATCCGTTAGCGTAGCTCGCTAGCACCAGAAGCTAACAACAACGATCTCCGGTACCGGTGCGCTCTCACTCGCGCACGCACACAAAATGGCTCGTTCCACACACACACACAGAGCCAAACTTTAATGAAACACAGAGACCCAGACGTAATAGTACTGTATAATATTATTTTCGAATCAATAATTTTTAAAACATTTTTTTTTTTATTTTTTTTTTTATAACCATTTTTCCTCCTGGTCTCTCGCGCCCCCCCTGTCATGCCTCTGCGCCCCCCTGGGGGGGCGCGCCCCCCACTTTGAGAACCACTGAGCTAGTGGCACCATGTTGAATGGTAAAACAGCAGAGACGTCTACTGTTCCTCTAATGGTGACTAAGCGGTGGCTCTGAGAACAACTGCAAACTTTACTAAATGCTAATGCTAATTGTCACAGTGCATTTTTGGGGGGAGTAAACAGAAAGTAAATGTAAATTAGTATTACAAATAAATAAAATACTTTGATAGACGCTGGTCAAAATCCAACTTAGGACTGCCAAATAAACATTTTTTTGTTTTTTAGGTTTTTCTGCTGTTATGCATCTGTAAAACATTTACTATTTATTTGTAATAGCTGTGCACTTCATTTCCTGTGTGTGTCACATTGTGATTATGAGCACACTCAAAGAATACGTCGGTGTAGAATGTATACAGACTGTTAATCTATTTTCTTGTCACTTTTCAGGTGTGAAAAGATTGCAATGTAAGGAGAACACATTTAGAATAGAATTGGGACACAGAATAACATTGTACATAAAATGTATATTATATTTTTTTCCGCAAGACTGGGCCTATTATAATTATTGATCGATATAAGGACATTTCTATTATTCATTTCCATTTTGCAAAAGGATTTATAAAAAAAAACGTAATAGGAAGTCGATGTACCTCACATACTGAAAGAACGTGCTCACTTATTAGAGGAACATTTGTTGCAACACCAACAGATTTGTGCTCAGTAAATTACTTAATCAATAAACAAGTCTCTTATTAATTGGCTTATCCTTTCAGTACTCCATGCTTGGTTTAAGGTGAGGTTGTAGCTATTTAACAAAAGACAGATCATTTAGTTTGCTCTGAGCCAGACTGAGCCTGTTAACTCTCAGGAGGGGGAACTGACACTTATTCATCCGTCTTCTCCTCCTCAAATGTTCCCTGTTCTATGAGCGCTGTAAAAACCAATCCTTAACATTGAGTTCAGGAGCTGTGTGTGATGTAACATCTTTACAAACTACCAAACAGCAACTTCACTGCTTTAAAGGTCCCATGTCCTGGCCATTTCTACTGATCATAATTCCGTCTGCGAGACAGAGAGACACAGCGAAACCCAGCCCGAAACCAGCCTGAAACCAGCCTGAGCACACACACACCCGCAGTGTAACGGCTCCGCGGATTGGTCCAAATGGCTGGTTGCGGGCTGGGTTTCGCTGTGTCTCGCTGTCTCGCAGACGGCCACTGGGCTCACAGGGAGGGGGGGGGGCAGGAGCTCCAACAAGCCGTTTAGGACAGAGAGTGAATACACATACTATACAGAGATGCTGTATGAGAAACCAATGTGATTTTGGAAAATTGCACAATATAAATCTATTCTAGTATACAGTACCACGTTACGCCACTATACCCAAATACGTCACTCTACCCAGGAAGAAAAAGAGAAATCTCCAACGAGGCTTTCTGGGGCAGCATAGACAGGTCTTTTCTGTGTTAGAGTTTTACTCGCTACAGGGTGTACTTTGAGGGTTTGTGACTCTGCAGACCGTTTACATGCATAAACAGCTTCATAACACACAAGGGGACGGGTAATGACTGGAAAAGCATGACATGGGACCTGTAAGATACATGTGCTATAGGTTTAAAAGTGCTGTAAAACACGGTTTGCAGTATTTTTTATCTTAATAGAACATTTTCAAAAGAAAAAAAAGATGAATGCAATAATTGAAAGTGGTAAATGGTAAAGTTTTACAAGAAACTTGTGTTAATAACGTAACCTCTCCCCTCATCTACAAAGAGGTAAATGTTGTTGCTGTTCGATAATTGAGCATGACTCCAGGACTTGAGATGTTGAAACACTTTGTTTCAGAGTCTGCACTTTTGTCTGATGACTTTCCTCTAATTATCCCTCCTCATTGATTCTGAGTAATAACAGTTACTATAAACTTAGCACTAACACAAAGCTCATCTGCTTCACACTGCGGTTCAACTCCCACAGTAGGGAAGACATCACCCTCTGGGTTTTAAATGAAAGAATGAGACTCCAGGAAAGCCTGTTCGGTTTCTTCAGCTGGCAATAATCTATAGTGCAGCAGTGTTGTAAGTAAAGCAGACTCGCAGTGTAGCAGATGTTATCCTGGGGCATGTTATAGTAATACATAACAGCTTTCATATCAATTTTTACTGAAGACAATATAACTTAATGTACCTCCAGACAATTTTGAGGTTCAAACTTCACAAAAACACTGCACAAAGATGAGTTGGAGTCAGAAATGACTTTTTGGTCATTTTACTGCCTCAGAGACATATCATCTGCACAGCCAATAAGATGTGGAACTAAAACTTTATAGGTCGCTTGGCATACCTTTGGTCCAAAAAGACCGAACACCCCTGGAAATCCTCGTTGAGCCGTATCCCCCTTAGAGAAGAGAAGTATGGTTATCTTCATCACTGAACAAGCTAAAAGGTTGTTCTCTGAGTAAATAGATAACTCAGTGCTCACAGGTTGTCCTTTAGGTCCCTGCTCTCCTTGTTTTCCTGGCAGCCCCATCCCGCCGACAGAGCCTTGTTTTCCTGATGCACCAGTATGGCCCGGAAGACCCCTCTCACCCTGAAGATCAAACATAAACACATAAACACATGCACTTCCTCACGTACCAAATAACCTCTGAAAGGACAAATCAGTATAAGTGCTGCAACAAGCTCAAGATCCCTCACTGACTTCCCACCAATGGACACATTTACTGTCAACCGTGTGCTGGTGCCTTTCCACTACTATGGTGAAAAAACAGTTTTGAAAGTTCAACCAGGGAATGAAAATAGCAGCGGCCAAATCCAGGGTAAACGTTGGCTATGGCTGCATTTATGTCTGGTGTTCTCTATATATATTGTATTTTAAATATAATTCTCAATGAAAAATGGTCAGGGATTCAGTTGTATGAATAACATTATATACTGCCTGGTACAACAAAGTACGCAGTGTTTATAATTCTAAAACTCTCTTTATAGATTTCAAATGTATCAGATAGAAATATTGTGTGGCTCCGAAAAACACAGTGGCAGAAAAAGAAATATCCGACCCTGACAGTTTACTTCATAACAAACAAATAAATGTTTGCATTGGATCTCTATCTTATGACTAAATATGAATGCAACTTTATCCCCTAACCATGTGTATACAGGGAACTGCATTATACTAACTAATAAAGCCTCACTGTGTTTCTCATAGTTATGTATAAGTGAATTTATGTAATATTGGCAAAGCAATGAAAATCTGGATCGATCCAACTCATTCATATTTGCAACTCTAACTTCCTAGCAGTGGTGCAGTGAAAATGAGCTCTTTAGAGAAATGGTGTGAAGACTTGCAGAGTTTGGCATTTGAGATAAGAGAACACTCACTGGGAGGCAACCCTGGCAGATTTAAGCTGAGTTGGCAATTCCCACTTGATACTGGCAATACATTGGTGATCTTTAAAAACACGTTTGGTTGTAGCTTAACATTAACTTCTCTGTTAAGAAGATCAAACTTTAGCTCCTAGCTAACACTAGAACAGATGTTCCACACATAATTCTCACCTTTGGTCCAAAGGAGCCTTGACTTCCAGGAAGCCCCGTCACACCAGTTGGCCCCCACTGCCCAGATTTCCCAGGTAAGCCCACTTCTCCATCTTCTCCTTGCTCCCCCTGAAGACAGAAAATGGTTGGTGGGAAATAATGAGAGCTGGGCTACAGTTGATCTTGTTTTATGCTTAAGAAGGTTTTCAATTCAGATGGATCTAAGTGGCATCCATGATGAAAAGCTGTCAAAGTCTCTGAATGCTAAGGAAGGCTGCTTTAATGCCACATTTATATCCAAGGGAAAGGAGATAATGCTGTCCCTCAATAAAGCAACGAACCATTTAGCCATCATTTACATCAGCTGTTCAATTGTTCTCTATGGATCAATGGAAAACGTTATTATGTGGTTCCATTTAAGACTAACTTGAACGTGTGATAAATGAAGTTGCTTTAAGAATAAATCATCCGCCATCAGATAGTGTGATAAGTGCAAGCAGATTCTCTGAGCACAGTGGTTGTCTTTTCCTATGTCCTTAAGAATTCTCCTTCACATCTTTCCTTGACTTCATGACAATTTCCGAAAAAAATTCAATGAGTGGTGGTTAGGACATAAGACGTAATATTTTTGACTATTTTCCAAAGTCCTTCTTTAGTTAAACAGAAAGGTGCACCACTGACAGTATCCTCACCTTGACTGCTTTAGGTCCATCTTTACCAGAAAGTCCATCCATGCCAGACGGGCCCTCAAGTCCTTCCCTGCCCTCAACTCCCCGTGGGCCATCAGGACCCTCTGGACCCTTAGAAAAGACATGTGGAAATGTAAAAGCCTGCATTGCTTTTAAATAGTATCATATAGCTCATCTGTGAATTATGCCGGATTATATAGTAGGACCAGAAATACATCAAACTCACGGGTGGTCCTTTGGTCCCAGATGCTCCTCTGGCTCCTGATTTTCCTTCCTGACCCTGGAGCATAACGAGAGTTTGGATTACAGTCCAATCGTGTTGCATGAAGTCATTGAGTTTTTCGAATACAAATAAAAAATCAAGCCACTGTCATGTATGTCCTTACTTGGTCACCTTTGGATCCTTTCAGCCCTGGCAGTCCTCTTGGCCCAGGATGTCCCTGAAATGATCATTTCTGTTTGATTTGAATTACACTGATTGCTTTCGAACAAGTTTACACAATGTCTATATGTCGGGGTTTTTACATTTTCAGAGACATAAATAAGATACTTACAGGAAGCCCTGGGGCACCAGCTGCACCTCTCTTTCCATCAACACCAATTTGACCCTGGAAAACATACGTTTCTGCATTTCAATGCACAGACAGTCACTTATTTGACATTATACCCAAAGACAAATCAAAAGAGGTGTCAATCTTTCTTTATTTCACCCACAATGTGCCCGGGGTCCCCTGGCTCTCCTCTCTCTCCTCTGTTTCCATGAGGACCCTGGGTGTACATGGAGACTAATTAATTAAACAATCCAGAGCAACACAAACAAAGGACACATAAACAACAGGTACTCACTCTGTCACCTTGGGGACCTGGAAGACCCTCTGCCTTGCTGTCGTCTCCCTGTTCACCCTAAACCAGCAATATGGACACGGACAAACAACCGCAATCAACCGAATTTCCCTTCAAACCAAACAGTGTGTGCAAAATCAATACATGTTTTCTTTGAAAGAATACAACAATGGAAACACATTGCCTGCTTAAATGAATGGCAAATCATTACATGCGCTATTACCCACAATTTCACATAAATGAAGCCAATGACTCTTCCAGGGTCTTTATTCATTAAACAATAACCGCGGATGTGTGTTAGTGTTGATGGTCATATGTTGAGCATGTGTCGAAGGAAAAAAAGAACTGCAGAGCCCATCAGGCATCCTAAAGAAGGAAAATAATTAGTGATGGCCAGGGGCCGAGCAAAACGTACAAGTCTAATATGAGTGCGTTTAATAAAACTGATCTGTATTTTATCTGCAGCAAGTTTCATTGCCAGGGCTACCTGGCTTTTATAATTGACAATCGTACATTTTGCAACAACCCATTTGATAGTGTGATATTGATTTAATTACAAGCGCAGCCATTATTTTATTATGCCCACCTATTTTATATTGGCAAAGAGAATATAACGAATATCCACATCCAGATGGCACCTGCCCAGGGACTAAAAATAAAATGCAAATTAGCATCTCACTAAACTCTAACGCTGTGTGCTCCTTTGTGTGCTGCTCCTGTCAAATAAACACAAATTATAATGCTAATGTCTCCAAAATCATGAGCAGACCAGGTGCTTGTCTAATTATATACATTTGACAGCACTGAGTTAATCGGATGCGTCCTAGATCAGATCATTGATCAAATTAGAGAGGACTTTTGGAATATTGCAAGGACATGAGAGACAGAGGAAGCACTGATTAGGGACAACTGAAGTACCAATGCATTCAAAAGAGCTGACCACTCAAAGACAACGACCTGCTTGACTTGTTGAGTAACGCAACCATTACAGGACTCCAGAGCTCATTAGACACAATCACAGTGCAGACGGCAAATAAGTGTGGTTTAGTACCTTTTCACCTTTTGGTCCAGGAGGTCCCAGATGGCCCGGCAGTCCCATGTGACCCTATGACAAGAAAAATAGTTTGTGACTGTCACCTACCAACCTTCACTCCCAATGTACTGTGTGAAATATTATGTTCATGATGTAGAGAAGCAGAAGGAGGCGAGGTCGAGATTATGTAAAATGAGAACTCAACAAGGTGATCACTTCATCTTAGGTCGCCATGAGGAATGCATTCTTTCTGATTCATTAGCCGAGTCAAGGTTATGAGTGTTAAATACGCTGGTCTTAAAGGACGCATTGCTTATTCTGGATTTACTATGTGCCAACAGAGGTAATGACCAGGAATCGTGCTCATTTCACCTGGTTGTCTCGTCAAGAAAGATTGAGAAAGTTAGTGGTATAAAAAACACCTTATATGAAAAGAAGCTCCTCCACCCCGTTGTTGAACTAGCAAGCATGAAATGTTTTCATAGTTTGAAAATGGAAGATGAATACATTTAGCTAGCTGCAAGGAAACATTCTAGAAAGGGAAACAACTTTTTGCAATTCTTTTTTTATTTGCTTGTATTTATGTATGTATTTACTTTCTGCCCTCTTGTGGTCAACTTTAAGAAAACCTTCAGTCATGGCTGTAAATAGACCAGTGATATGACTTTAGCATACAATTAAGAGAAAAATACAGATCCGAGCTGCAGATTCCCGACTGTGTAATGGAGAGGGAGAACGAAACTAAAGAGATTCGGCCTGTGATTCATCAACACCAAAACAATACAAGCGCAGTATCTACTCGCACGTCAATACTATCATTCAATATTATTCTGTGAGAAATATACACTGAGATAAAACCCCTGGAAAAAATCAATTCAGGCTTTTTGATTGTTAGGGGAAAACTGGATAGCATTTGATTGTGAAAAATGTAGAAAATATCCAGAGATATCCACACACTGAACGGACCCAAGGCAGGCTTACTGTTTAAACATTAATCAGGTAAGGTACCTGTCAACAAGGCAAACAACTTGTTTTTCCTGTTTACCCACACACTTGATATAATATTGTGTATATTCTAGCCATTTACATAAAACAAGGTTTTTTCCAGAGGATTTATAATGTAGGTTTTTAACTAATTTAATGAATTGACGACAGACGAATGACTACCATCCTGCAATATAAATAGTTATTCCATCACTGTGCTTACCTCGTAACCAGATATGCCGGTTTCTCCTTGTTGGCCCATTCTCCCCGGAGCACCCTGGGGAAATATATTTATTTAGCACACATCCACAACACAACAAAGCGTGTCCTTCAAAGCGCCTGGAGATGTCTTACCACTGGCCCGATGGTTCCTCTCGCTCCCTTCTGTCCGACAAAGCCCACCTCTCCCTGCTCGCCCGTTGGGCCGCTCTCCCCCAGGTGACCTTGGTGACCCTTGCTCCCCTGGAGAGAGGCCATCATTGAGCAGGTATGCACAGAGTACAAACTTCCCCGAACAGGTTCGACAATTCAAACATTTAATACTGAGAGTCTGTTTGACATGCTTAGGGAGGTCACTGACCTGTTACCATGTGTTTAACACTACAGCAGAGAGCTATTCAACCGCTTGTGCTAGTGAATGAAAGGTGTTTTAAAGCCCAAGGCAGGGAGACTGACAAACCTTTTCTCCTGGCTTTCCTCTTTCACCAATTTTGCCCGGTTTACCCTCCTGACCCTGGTAGAGAAAAATCGAACGGGTTGTGAGTGGACAAAAAGAGCCGTCTTTTCATGGGAATTGAATGAAATATGGAGTTGGCTGCTGAGACGCTCACCCTTACACCGACCAATCCGGGAGGCCCAGGGGTTCCTTGCTTTCCTTTCAGACCGATTTCACCCCTGTCTCCTTCAGCGCCTTCTTGACCAGCATCCCCTTTATCTCCCTGAGGAGAGTTATACAAGGCCAATGAAAAGCTTTTCAGTTAAAGAAGTCAGGATATGCCCAATGTAGTTAGACTATGTGAATAAAATATTCAGAAAGGAAAAGTTCGTATTCATTTTCTAGAACATTTTTGACAGTTGAACTTAAATTAATAAATACATTAATGCAAAAACTACCTTCACTTAATTAAATATGTCAATGAAAGGTCTGTCAGTGCTTACAGGTTTTCATGATATTCAACATAATGAGCAGACCAAATGTCTGTAGAAAGGCCATTGCAAAGCCTGGGGGGGGCACAACAACACAAGCAACAAAGCTCTGTTACCTCTATTCTTGAAAATGACAGCTGACTAATCAGTAAGGCCTTATCCCATTGATTGCACTCTACCTGTCTTTAGTGTAAGGAGTCTGGGAGCATTGCAAATTATAAATTAAATCTCAAATATTATTCAGACTAGCAGACTATTCAGACTGACTAACAAAGCCCTCATAGCGGACAGGCAGTTTTGTAGACGGCTATAAAGTCGAACCGACTAAGACCAGTTTCAAAGAAACACACAGCAAGGGCTGGCTGTGTTACAATTTTTAAGAAACAAAACTAGAAAAGGATAATGTTCGGTTCCAAATATGTGAATAAAAAATAAGATTGGGCAAAGAACTGAGCCTTTCTTCAACATGGATACATGGATAAAAGGAGTGCAAGAGAAGAACATTTCATACGGAAACTGAGAAACACCTGTGGGGTAGACAGGATAAAAAAACCAGAGCCATGAGGTCCAGCCTAATGAATATTCAAGTGGACAGCATGAAGTCTACCACACACTGACAAACATGTAGTTTGATCTTCAGTCAAGATATGGGTTTAGTTTTTACTTCAATTCTCAGTAGCTTCCGCTGTATTTCAATCCTGTATCCACCTTGTAAAACTCATTGTTTTCCCTCCCAATTGCTAGCTTTCTTTAGCCAACCATTGATCAATCTAATGGAGATTTAGTAGGATACCAATATGGCTCTCCCAACATTGGAAAACAAAAATATGTACCACACACTGCTGAAACAAAATATGTCAACATCCTCAATTTCTTTGCAGAAAAGTAATATGACAATTAATAATGGCAATGTGCTGATTTTCAGTCTCTTAACAGTTGACGGTAAAAACTGCAAACCCCTGTTGATCTGCTGTTTTCCACCCAGGGGCTGCACTGTGTCCAAGAATCCCTCAAAGTAGTTTACTTTTAGCAAAACAGATTCTCAGGTTAAATGTATTCTTATCCTCAGTCTTCTCTGTACTCACATTTTACCACCTTCTCTAAGCCAAACATTGTTTGTGGGTCCGTCAGAGATACTTGCAGCAGCGAGGCTCTGCTGAATAGACAAGCTTTTATTGCTTTCCATCTTTTTTTTTTCTTTCGGTCACAATACTTGCCAGACTTAAAATAGCCCCGCTATCTGTTTTCAATATGCGTCAACACAATGCAGCTCCAACTGTACACAGGCCATTATTTCACAAACAATAGTAGACTTGCCCTAATTAGAATAAGCTGCTACAGTAAAGCGGAGAGGTTCCTGGGTTCACAGACAAATGGGAATCAGGAAAGAATTCTGTGTTGCAGTTATTGACAACAATTTGATTACCGGCCGGGGCAATGTTTTTCCATTTACTGTGGGCCTTTAAATCATTTTTTAGGTCACAGTATGTCTTTTATTTTGAACTTGCCTTGGCTCCATCGGTTCCACTTGGTCCAGCCTCCCCGTCAATGCCTTGCTCACCCTGACAGACACATTATAAAAACATTATGGTTGCAGTATGTTTTATTGTCACCAGGACAGTGAATTCTGGAAGCAGAGACACAAGCCAATGTCACAAGCCAATGTTGGCTGTGTTTGAGTACATATTGAAAACAAATGTATCACTTGCTTTAGTCTACACCTCAAGTGATGCGTCTCCTTTTTAATATGCTGCTGTTTTGCCTAAATACATCCAGGGCACTTTAACTCATTATGACTTTTCAAAAGTAAAGAAAACAGGATACTCACTCTCTGGCCAATCAGACCCTGCTCCCCGATGTTGCCGTGGAGACCGACGGCTCCCTGTCAGGAGAAAAAGCATGATGGGTACCTCATCAGGGATGTGTTGTGTCTCTTGATGTATGAATCCTTTGGCATCCCAAAAAACAAGCAAGAAGACTTCAGATCTACTATAAAAAACTTAGATTGGGAAGATCTAGTACTTGAAAATGATTTAGAAGTAACCAGTCAAAACTTTACGGGAAAACTACAGGCCACAATCAATGAATTTTCAATCATGATAAAACATAAAAATAAGAAACAGACTCCCCCCTGGTTGAACGGACATGTCGGAAATGTAATGAAACAGCGGGACAGTGCCTTAAAAACTGCCATAAAATAAAAGATGTCCCATGATAAACATATATTTGCAGGGCTAAGAAACAAGGCAACAAGGGAACTGAGAAAAGCAAAAGCAGACTTCTTCATCACAATGATTGAAAATGCTCAGTGCAACTCAAAAGCTATATGGAGCCAAATAAAAAAATGAACTGGTCAAAACACTACCACAGCCAAGCCAATTGAATTGAGGGCACAACTCTGCAATGCCCAGCTGATGTGGCAACTACACTCAATTATTATTTTTGTTGAGTCAGTGGCTACCATAGCCAGTAGCTTCATAGCTCAGGAAGTTAATGCACTCCAGACTGTCAACACTAGCGAACCAGCAGCTGTTCTAAAGTCAGTGTCTGAGACAGAGGTTGCAGAAGTAATTGCCAATCTGAAATCCTCAAGGGCTAAGGATATCTACGGTATGGACACATTCATGCTGAAAGACATTAACTCCTCATATGTTAAGCCACTAACGCATATCATTAATATCGCGATCAATCAAGGGAGTTTTCTTTAACGATTTGAGTCAAATTAAAACTATCAGTAATTTGCTTAAAGAGCATCTTGCAGTTTTTGTTTTTTTTCTTTCTCGCGTCTCCCTTCCGGTACACAGCACCGTAGTGTGGAGTTGCATTAGGTAACGCGAGATACGGCTGATACTTGCGCATTAGTTTCTGTTATGGACCAGTATCAACAGTCCTGCCAGTAACGTTACTATATTATCAATGCTACTTTAGTTATAGCCTGATATATGATAGCTAACTTCACAATGTTGTGATGTGACGTTAGCTAACTGCCAAGGCACAC